>NW_022145613.1:6120518-6291428 GCF_000002235.5 Strongylocentrotus purpuratus | reverse complement strand
AGGCACCCAATAGTTTTTTGTTTAGCTACACTACCACTCTCCCCCCCCCCCCCCCCCCCGGAATAGACTCCTATTTTTTTTTTTTTTTAAGGAATTCATTGAAACATTGTGATTTTAGATTCCTTTTCCCTAACATAAACAATAACAACAATAATTATTATATAACTGGCCAAATTGAAGAAGAAAACAAAAAGAATATTTTTTCAATATCTGGCTTTCCCGCTAAATTATTGAATGTTATTGTAACTATGTGGATAACGTTTCTCATCTACTCGACTTTATTTGATTTGGGCTGCGGTATTGGATCCTCTTCGAGTATCCCTTTCTCTCTCTCTCCTCTCTCTTCTCGTGACCTCTCATTCCCCCTTCCCCCCCCCCCCCCTCTCTCTCTCTCTCTCACTCTTGCATTTTGCATATTTCACATCAATCTTTGTCACTGGTGCTATCTGACCATTATGTGCAAAACTTCTGTCTATGCATATCCAGATCGTCATCATTACAATAAATTGTTTTTTCCAGCGCGCCGCGACCCTGGTGTTTAGTAAAAGCCGTCAATTTCGAGAGAAAACCAACAAATAAAAAAATGCATTAGCTGAGTATCGAACCCGATACCATAAAAATATCAGGATATCGACTACAAGACTAATTTGTCTCACTGCTGATATCCATGTATTTTGTTCATGTTTGTATCAACTGTCTATTCTTGATGAAGGAAAAAGACAGAATATAAAATTTCACATATTATTTTCTCCTTTTGGGGGAGCAGCCAATTCAGGCGCGCAGCAAGCTATTCTTGGCCGTCAGATATTAGTTATAAACTAGCAGGACCCGTGAAAATCCACGGGATTGGGGGAGGGGGCGTGTTGTAAATAGATATATGGGCTAACGCAAATAAATTTTGTTATCTCTTTTTAAAGATAATTTCTATGTTAGATGATATATTTGTAATTTTCTGTCTTTTTTGTCTATATTGACCCATTCATAACTAATGGACATTAATTAAAAGTATAATAGACCAATTAAAAAAATTCTTTCAGGATTTCCGTCTTTGGATTAGCATTTTTTCCTCTTTGATTGTCAGAAGAGAGGAGTTTTCATGGTTATCGATAAAAAACACGCCATGCGCACCAAGATGCTATTTCTACGTGTTACTGTGTTTGGGAGTGTAAAGGTTGCATACGATGAGTCTGTATAAAGTAAAGCAGAGAAGGTGTGATCGTGATGACGTCCCTCTTTAGTCTCTCTTCATTGTTTAAGACATCGTGTGGGTGATGCATGATGATGATGATACAGTGCAGGAAAGAGATATATAATTATAGAGAGAGAGAGAGAGAGAGATAGGGGAGGGAGGGAGAGAGAGAGAGAGAGAGAGAGGGAAGGAGAGAGAGAGAGAGAGAGGAGAGAGAGAGAAAAAAGAGAAAGGTATTTGTTTCGTGATTTTCCTTTTTTATTAAAGTTGTTGGACTGGTCGGTTCTCTGCAGGATGGTCTCATCTAATGAGAACAGTAGACTTCTGTTTTGGGAGGAAACAAGCGGGACAAGAAATACGAAGGAAGCATCATGTCCAAGTCCATTTGTTATGATCAAGGGTGTACATTCTTTGGTGTGTGGATGGGTCGCAGGTAGAGAGGAAGGTGGTGTGGGTTTATGACAATAGAGTTAGTAATGACCAGGAAGGGACACAATGCCTGACCAATGGCGTGGTAAGTATGAGGTCACTTCCTCTTCCTTCCTTGTGCTTCCCTCTGGTTGGCTGATGGTGAAGTAATTACGTAACGGTAGAAGTTGTATCAATTATGATTGGACGATTTGTTGCGATTTGGAGTGCACTGCATGTGGAGTGGGCCCATACCTGTTAAGCTTTAAACCTCAGTTAGTCTGCCGATCACTTAAGAAGATGCTCCAACTTTATTCGCCATTAGCCAACTCGTACATTCAGCATATTTTTGCAACCATGGCCAAACTTGTACAGCGATTGCATGCCTGTACATGCCTGGCTGATGTGTCGCCTTACGCGATGAGTTATACGAGGAGCTCACGAGCCAAATCATCACTGCTTGGTCTTTGCCAAGATGACGTATTATCTAGGACAAGAGGAGACTCTTGATACAAACAGTACAGGTAAGTTGAAGTTGTATTTGTATGTATCTAATCATCGTATTTGTAATGATTTTGTTTGCGTCCAACATAGAGACATACTCGATTCAACACTGTCTTATCCGATTCAGCCATGATTTTTTTTTTTTTTTTTGGTAACATTGAATTCACATGTACGTATAATTGCAAAAGTGTGTGCGGCATTATCGTAAATCAATCGATGCGTGTTTTTATCAACAAAAAATACAGATCATGCTGTAGCTGGCAGGCCTGCACCAAGATCCTCCTCATCCACCGGACGTACAGCCAAGGGTGCATGCGACGATCAGGGACTACACGCAGGGCGGACCTTCCACCAGTGGACTTCCATCGGCCAAGCAGCAACCAGTGGCAAGTAGTGTGGCATCAGCGGTGCATCATGGTACGGATTCCATGCCATGGACTAACACACAGGATGGACCCTCCATCAACGGACCCCGATCCAAGCAATCTGTGGCTGGTAGGACTGCGGCGACTCCAATAGACAGGAGGATCATCATCATCGAATGCAAGCAACAAGCGTCCTGCAAGCGAGACTCTTCCAAGATCCGATGATACTTTACCTGTATGTACAATGTAAGTAGAGTAAGCCAGAAACACAACAAGAAGTTTAATGCCAATAGCACAGATTATTCTATAAGTTTTGAGCCTGTTTCCCGAAATGGGCGTTGATTGACATGATGCCTCGTGTGAGTGGAATATTTGAGTTCGATAATATTGTGAATGACATGCTTCAAGGATCGAATGAAAGGGATTTTTTCAAGATAGTGTTTAATTCACCCCAGCTAGATAAGCCCGTAAGTCGTGAGGCGTGACCAGCTTGACAATAAAGGATTTTTTCACGAAACTCGAGACTGCGTTGCAATCGCACGAAGAAGTTTCGGCTGGATGAAAATGTCTCATTTCAATATCATACACTTGCAAATGCAAGAAGGGGGCAAAAGTTCAAAACGAATTATCTTGGCAGATTTTTCTTTACACTCCCCTACGCAGGCGCGTACGCAGGGGGGGGGGGGTTTGGGGGGTTTAAACCCCCCCCTTTGGAAATTTTTTGTGTGTAAACCCCCCTAAAAAAAACCTAAAACCCCCCCCCCCCCCCTTTTGGATTTTTTTTTTTTTTTTTTTTTTTTTTTTTTTAATTATTAAAAAAAAAAAAAAAAAAAAATTATTCCCATGGCCGACCTAAAAAGGTGACCTTACCCCCCCCCCCAACAGAGCAAAATGTCAAATTTCCAAATTTCGAGACCAAAAAAAAAAAAAAAAAGTGTCCTCTTACCCCCCCCCCCCCCCCCCCCCCCCCTTATTCAGCGGCTGGCTGAGTCGTTGCGAAATTTTCGGACCGATTTATAAATGTTAAAACCCCCCCCCTTGAAAAAATCCTGCGTACGCGCCTGCCCCTACGGTTATGTCAAAGTTACATAAAGATGTCGCATTGTAGATGGTATAAATAATATGTTTACTGCATTCTGCTTTCATTCTTTGCATTTTCTCTAGCTCTGAAAACATGCTCGATGTACGCGCCAATGTATTTTAGGCAATGTTTCAATATTGCAGCAACAGCTTAAAACTGTATTTAGTTTGCTTTTATCTTTGGTGGTGCTTGCATTGTTATCTGTTATTACATGTTTATCGTGTCGGGAACTTGAACTTCAGTGTCACAGCTAACGATCCAAGTTCAGCGAATGTACCATACTTTCTGCGGTTGAATCACTCCGATCAACAAGAGCAGAATGTCACGTAAATGTAACATTCAAAGATTGTTCACGGGTATACCGATGCTTGAACCCATTTTCCGTTTGTTTAGAAAAACTTTTCTATATGTAACTCGGAAAGTTTACGTTAACAAAAGATTAAACGAAAGTGTAAATCCAATCAAATTATTAAACATTATCTGCAACATCAAAAAGCAGGTAAATACATATTTTTTTTAAAGTTCAACATTTACATTGTTATAGAGTGTTTTTTAATACATTACAACACAAGTGGATACAAACTTCCAATGAGTATACGAATTTCACTTTTTCAATATCCGCTTAAAGTTATTCCGCCGTTATAGGTCTTTTAGTTTGCTCATGATGAATGACAAAACGTCCTTCTTTTTCAGTTCGCTATGAAAATAATGTGTGGCTTCTTTCACGCAAGCGTCCAACTCCTCTTCGAACATTTCATTCTCGATGTACACCATGTTTACAAAGCGAAAGTATATCGCTCCTCGGTGAGCTTGGTGATGGCCTCATCGATATACTTGTCTACCCTGTCTGGTCACTCTAGTCACAAACAGTCATCATGGTCTTTCTGGCTGGGATAGTTGAGTCTGCATCCTGTGCACGACTGATGCACCGACTCGTGTATAAGACCCGAAAGTGGATTGACGGCCATGAGGACAGGTGCTACTGGAAGATGTATGTCGCCTTTCGCCGTCTCCACCTCTTACATACTGACATCTGTGTCTAGACTTTCCTCCTCTTCCTCCTCGACCTCCTCCTCCACAGCCACCTCCAGATCTCCTCGTAGTTGAGCTTTCTGTGTAGTTTCTATAAACTTCGAACGGTCTTTTCAGGAACGTCTACGTCCATATGAACAGAGGAGGTTGCTGGAGATGGAGGTCTGCTTGTTCCCCTTGGTGTAGTCACTCCCTCTTTTATTGCATTCTACTTCCGCAGTCGGCGGACAGCCGGGGCTCTTGGTGGAGAATATCCGATGATCATGACTTCTGTTGTGAGTGGTGATGAAGGAGATAGCTGTCCATGTGCAGTGGGTAAGGGTCTTGGAAACTCTTGATTCATTTCAGTGATTGTGGCCTGATTACAGAAAAGGGGATGAGCGTCAGTCAGGTATTTTTGAACTTTTTTCTTTTCTTCTTCTTTCTTTTCATTTTTTTAATTTTTTTTTTAAAATGTTGGATTATCAAAAACCAAAACTAAACATATTTAAAGTTGTAAAACTATTCTTCACATAACTAAAAGCTCTGACGGCATCGCTGATTTCAAATTTGGTCTTGACCAATGTTCTCCCGTTAAATTGATACCCTTCTGCCCCGGGAGCATCCTTTTAGTACCCTTCATGATGTAGTGTTTCGAATGTTCACGTATATGGGACTCCCCTGAATATCTTGACTACAGCAAAACGCTTCCCACCTAAATGAAATGGTTTCGAACCTGCTTCAAATTCACATTTATCCACGTTTATCTACTGACTCAAATGTCATCCGTCTCTTCCTTAACCGTAAACCAACTTTCGCTTTTTCTGTCACTATATTATACCTATGATACAAAACAAAAACGAAAAAATAATTGTTTTGAATCAAGTTTGTGGGAATCATACGCATGCTTCACTTCTCTCACGCAGTTCACTTGCATTCCATCTTTTAATGCAAAGATACTAAAGTTATTCCGCCGTTATAGGTCTTTTAGTTTGCTCATGATGAATGACAGAATGTCCTTTTTTTTCAGTTCACTATGAAAAAAAAATGTGTGGTTTCTTTCACGCAACTGACGCAAGCGTCCAACTCCTCTTCGAACAATTCATTCTCGATGTACACCATGTTTACAAAGCAAAAATATATCGCCCCTCGGTGAGCTTGGTGATGGCCTCATCGATATACTTGTCTACCCTGTCTGGTCACTCTAGCCACATGCAGTCCTCATGGTCTTTCTGGCTGAGATAGTTGAATCTGCATCCTGTGCACGACTGATGCATCGACTCGTGTATAAGACCCGAAAGTGCCTTGACGGCCAGGAGAACAGGTGCTACAGGAAAATGTATGTCGTCTTTCGCCTCCATATAGTCACCGTCTCCATGCACCTCCTGCATACTGACATCTGTGTCTAGGCGGTCCTCCTCCTGCTCCTCCGCCGCCGCCACCTCCATCTTCTCCTCGTAGTTAAGCTTTCTGCGGAGTTCCTAGAAATTCGAACGGACTTTTCAGGAACGTACGTCTACCTCCATCTGAACAAAGAAGGTTGCTGGAGATGGAGGTCTGCTTGTTCCCCTTGGTGTATTCACTCCCTCTATGATTGTTTTCTGCTTCCGCAGTCGGTGGACAACCGAGGCTCTTGGTGGAGAATATCCGATGATCATGACTTCTGGTGTGAGTGGTGATGAAGGAGATAGCTGTCCATGTGCAGTGGGTAAGGGAGTCTTGGAAACTCTTGAACTATTTCAGCGATTGTGGCCTGATTACGGGAAAAGGGATGAGCGTCAGTCAGGTATTTTTGGACTATCTTCTTTTTTCTTTTTATTTCATTTTGTTGTTGTTCTTCTTTTCTTAATGTTGGATTATCAAAAACCAAAACCAAACAAATATCAAGTTGTACATTATTTCTTCACAAGCATTTATGCCTTCTTAGCAGTCAGGTAAAAAAAAAAACTGAAAGCTCTGACGTCATGGCTGATATCAAATTTGGTCTTGACCAATTTTCTCCCGTTAAATTGATACCCTTCTGCCCCGGGAGCATCCTGTTAGTACCCTTCATGTTGTAGTATTCTCGAATGTTCACGTATTCGGGACCCCCATGAATTTCTTGACTACAGCAAAGCGCCTCCCACCCAAATGAAATGGTTTCGAACCTGCTTCAAATTCACATTTATCTAGCCACAAACAGTCATCATGGTCTTTCTGGCTGGGATAGTTGAGTCTGCATCCTGTGCACGACTGATGCGCTTTAGTTAAGTTAAAAAATTACGCGGTTACAGATTAGTTGTTTTTAATTCATGAAAAAACGTGGATTCATACTTCAAATGAGTATACGAAATTCACTTTTTAAATTTCCGGTTAAAGTTATTCCGCCGTTATAGGTCTTTTAGTTTGCTTATGATGAATGGCAGAACGTCCTTCTTTTTCAGTTCACTATGAAAAAAATGTGTGGTTTCTTTCACGCAACTGAAAAAGCGTCGATTCTACTCCTCTTCGAACATTTCATTCTCGATGTACACCATGTTTACAAATTAGCGAAAGTTATCGCTCCTTGGTGAGCTTGGTGATGGCCTCATCGAAATATTTATCTACCCTGTCTGGCCACTCTAGCCACAAACAGTCATCATGGTCTTTCTGGCTGGGATAGTTGAGTCTGCATCCTGTGCACGACTGATCCACCGACTCGTGTATAAACCCGAAAGTGCCTTGACGGCCATGAGGACAGGTGCTACTGGAAGATGTATGTCGTCTTTCGCCGTCTCCACCTCTTACATACTGACATCTGTGTCTAGACTTTCCTCCTCTTCCTCCACAGCCACCTCCATCTCCTCCTCGTAGTTGAGCTTTCTGCTGAGTTTCTGGAGACTTCGAAGGACCTTTTCTGGTACGTATAACTCCATCTGAACCGAGGAGGTCGCTGTAGATGGAGGTTTGCTTGTTCCCCTTGGTAAAGTCACTCCTTCTATGACGGCATTCTGCTTCAACAGTCGGCGGACAACCGGGGCTGCTGATAGAGAATATCCGATTATCATGACTTCTGGTGTGAGTGGTGATGAAGGAGATAGATGTCCATGTGCAGTGGATAAGGTTCTTGGAAGCTCTTGATTAATTTAAAGTAATCAGCGATTGAAGCCTGATTACGGGAAAAGGGATTAGCGTCAGTTAGGTATCTTTAAAATATCTTCTTTTCTTTTTATCTTTTTTTTCCCTCTTTTTTTTTTTTTTTTTTTTTTCTTTTCTAAACGTTGGATTATCAAAACCAAACAAATATCAAGTTGTAAAATTATTTCTTGATATTACTGAAAGCTCTGACGGCATCGCTTATTTCAAATTTGTTTCTGACCAATTTTCTTCCGTTAAGTTGATACCCTTCTGCCAAGGGAGTATCCTGTTAGTACCCTTCATGTTGTAGTATTCTCGAATGTTCATGTATGGGACTCCCCTGAATTTCTTGACTATACAGCAAAGCGCTTCCCACCCAAATGAAATGGTTTCGAACCTGCTTCAATTTCACATTTATCCACGTTTATCTCCTGACTCAAATGACACACCGCCTCTTCCTTAACGGTAAACCATTTTCGCCTTTTCTGTCACCATATAACTATGATACAAAAGAAAACGAACAAATAATTGTTTTGAATAAAGTTTGTGGGAATCATACGCATGCTTCGGTTCTCTCACGCAGTTCACGTGCATTGCATCTATTAATGCAAAGATACTCTTATTTTCAAAGACAGTAAGGTAAAGTACCAACACTAAGATCAACGAGTGTACATAGAATCATTGCCAGGAGTCACTAGTACCTCTGACCATTCCTGACATTTGTTTCTCAAGGGACGTACAAATCACGGTCAAAAATCTACAGAATTAAAAAAAATTGATAGTTCATTATTGAAGAAAAAAATATTCTAAAGATCATAATTGAGAGACCAATGGTGAGAGCATGAACCAGTGGCATGAATGGCCTGCCACAGTTAAGTCCAACTTAAAGTCGATCTTAGTCTTTGTGAAACACTCCCCAGGCCTGTAGTAGTTGCTGGTTTGAGCTTCTTCTGCTCCACCGGAGAAATTGAAAAACTGGCCAGGTGCAAGACATTGGTGGCGCGAATCTCTGGTACGTGTCCCTTTACAAGTTTATAGTATCACCCTGACCTTATAGAGGCGTGTTTAGCATAGTGTTGTGGATGGTGGCTGTCGTAGTGGCGGACTTTTTTCATGAGCGATTGGCGGCCATCATGGTTATATATGAAGAGGTACGTGTGGTATATATGCTGTATCTGTTTTAAACGGTATGTAGCTCAGAACTGAATATGAACACCACCCTGTATGTAGTCTCTTCACTATGCATGGCTCATTAATTATCCCTGTATGGACAGACTATTATAACTACTATTATCACACATATAAGATTGTCTTGCTCATACGCAGTTGGTAAATCATAATCGAAAATTCATTTTTAGAGATACGTAGTAATTTTATTTATTTGCGTTTTTAATTATTTCATTTATCTTGGTACTCCATAACTTCTTATTGTTGGATATTTTGTCATAGCATACAAATCAAGTCGTGTATATACACTGTTGCTCATACATTTGAAATAATTTTTCTTTACCTCTTTTCATGAAATGATTGTAACGATACGATTTATTCTTGATGGATAAAGTATATAACTTAATGGGCAACAATACAGCATTACTTCATTCAAACTACTGTGTTTATTTTATAGCCGACGCCTTGAAAGAAACATGCGCAATGAGCACACAATAATTTTCATAACTTTATTACGAGTTAATAATTGTCATATAGATTTCGAATTTATGTGCAATAGCTTTCTGATCACATAACTTATTGATGAATATTTGATGTAGCACATAAATCAAATCGTATATACACCGTTGCCTATCAATTTGAAATAATTTGTGTAACCTCTTTTCTTGTGACAATCCATCTCCGGCCATGAGCCTTGAGCCTTGAGCATTTGACTGTCAAGTGGATTTGGCGCCTTATAAATCATATGTATTATTATTATTATTATTATTAACCGCTCACAATGGTGGTCTCCTACGTTCTATATTATCTCTCTAATTTATTGGAAAATATTTACTATATATTTCTTATCTTATTTGTATGCTTCGTACATGTTTATCGTATTATATAATTGTACACTATTTTCTATTTAATTACTTTTGTAAACATTTTATTCATTGTATTTGTTATTGTTCGAATGTTTGAATTTGAATTTGTATCTTTTTGAACGCAGAAATAAAATCAATCAAACAAACAATATGAGTTATTCTTGATGGATTAAGTATATAACTTTATGGGTAACAATACAGCGTACCTTTATTCAAATGTTTTACAAATTTATTTATTATAACTGACGCCTGAACACGTACATGTGCGATCAAATAACATTAAAGATTTTATTATAAGTTAATAATTGTCGAATATATTTCCACTTTTTTCAAATACAAATTAAGGCAATTATATTAATGTAGTATTCTGGTAATTCGAGAGAAGGGGGGGGGGCGGTTGTCAGGAAGGATGCACTACCAGAACACAATGACACGACTCGAGGTTGTAGGATATGAGCGGAATTTTATTTCCTACTTGAGCTAATCTGCATAAATTTCAATACAAAGAAGAAAAACCTCTGCAAAAGCAGAAAAGAAACAACAAAAGAAAGAACTCATGCAGTAACTACATGTTTAAAACCTCTTCATGTAACAATTTAGAGTCGACAATAAATGCATATCACTTAAAACAAAGTCAATGATACTTCAATATTCATTGAGTAATTCTATGTAAAAGAAGAAATGTGTTTTTTTCAAAAATATCCCCTTTAGCTATTAGCCTTTAGTCTTCAGCTACAGTATTCAATACCATAACCAATTAATAACGCTTAAGTACATGTAAATGTGTATATACTCTCATCATCATTAAAATAAACATAAGATACTCTGCTTTACATAGTTTACAAAGCCACTCCAACGGAGACGCATGGTCATTCATGCACGTCAGCTCTACTTTACTGTCAGTGAATAGATGCACACAAACTATGTACATTGTGTATTATGTACTAGGCTACACACTGTATGTGCTCATGACCTCTAATCAGTGCTGCGATTTTGACATAAAGAAGTTATTGTTTGTATATGTTGTATTATACCTTACATCTATACGTTGTTTGTTATTCAGTTATATTATATTTGGCAAAATGCAGAAATGAAATCAAATCAAATCAAAAAAATATATATATACACGTGTATTTATAATTATGAAAATAATACTGTTTTAAATTGTACACTTGTTTTTAAAACGCAATGTACATGTATATCATTGTG
The DNA here is from genome assembly GCF_000002235.5 of Strongylocentrotus purpuratus. Taxonomy (NCBI): domain Eukaryota; kingdom Metazoa; phylum Echinodermata; class Echinoidea; order Camarodonta; family Strongylocentrotidae; genus Strongylocentrotus; species Strongylocentrotus purpuratus. The sequence goes on along the minus strand of NW_022145613.1, from coordinate 6,280,532 downwards.
CAATTCAGTATATGTAACTTCGATGCATGATTCAATAAATACCATACCATACCAATTCAATTTATTTTAACTGTTTTACACTGTTCATTTCGTATTCCATTTATGTACGTTTCCATTTTTTACTGGGCAAGTCAACAACTGGGCCAGTCAGTCTTTGACGCATTGTTACGTCACCAAATTTATTTATTTATTTATTCATGTCTTCTTTATAAAAGCAGGGTGGTCCCATTCAAGCCGCAAGGCCTGCTTTCCAAGGGAGCCCTGCTGTAACAAACAAATCACATTTCAAATATCTTACAATAGTAACAATACACATAAAAATACACAAAATATACTATAAAAACATAATATAAACAAAATATAAAACATTTCATACAAATAGGAAATTAGATGAAAATGGAAGAGGAGAGACAGAGTAAACGAAGGGAAAGAGAGAGAGAGAGAGAGAGGGGGGGGGGGGGTGGTAGGAATGATTCATGTAAGCTATCGCAAAATAGAAGAAGTCAATTAACCCACTTGAATTTCACGGACATTTCGTTTAAAAATGGCACCTCGTGTGCAACAGACACGTCCTCCTTGAGTAGATGCCTGCCACGGTTATTCGTCGACTCCGACTTGCGAACAAATTAAAAGCCGATCGTAGGCCATTGCATCCCAGTATGTTAAAGGGAAATTCCGCCACATTGATAGAAGCAGAAAAATTAGAGAAACAGGTCTGTCAAGTTTGAGCAAAAGCGAATTAAAAGCAAGAAAGTTTGAATATTTTAAGGTGTGATCGATCAAACATAAATTGGCAACTCTGTGACATATATTGCGAAGTCCCTTCCAATTTGCCCTGTACTAAAAAAAAAAATTAAAAATGTATATTTTTCCCTTTAAATTTTTTTCTATCATAGATGAATCTGAAATATAACTACTATGGCTGCAAATAAGTTTTTGTTTACAACCCCTGTATGAAACTAGCCTATTCCGTCATCAATAGAGTACCGTAGCTGTGACATCATAAAACTCTATTTTTAGAATTTCTCAATTGTTTTTCTTTATTTTCCGAAAGACATTAAAAGATTATGTCCAAATGTAAAAAAAAAAACAATTGAATATGTTAAGATATGACCATCTGAATAAATATATTTCCAATAGGAACTCAGTGTTATTTTGCTCTGGCTCGTAATGTTATGAACCAGAACAAAAAAGTGAGTCCTTATACACCGATTCGGGCGACTTCTGGTGGAAGTGCGCCCTCATAAGGTGACGCCATAACTGGGGGGCGTCTGACTGCAGCTAGCTAGCTTACATTGGATGTCAGACTCACAGGTCGGTAGTTGGCTGGGTCATTCTTCTTGCCCTTCTTGAAGATTGGAACCACTATTGCTAGTAACCGCTCTCGAGCTCTCTGTACTGTCAGCTGGATCGGAGAAGCCCCCCAGTTATAGCGCCGCCACCGGCGGGCAGGTACATAAAACCCCCAAACCGAATCGGTGTATAGGAAGTCTATCTATTCAGATGGTTATATCTCAGCCAATATTTAACACATTCAATCGGTTTTTCGATATTTTGGAAATTATTTTTTATGCTCTATCGGAAAATGAAGGGGAAAAGAAATTGAGAAATTCTAAAAATACGTTTTTAATGAGGTCACACTTCACCATTCTATAACTAACAACATTTTGGAGAGTAGCTTGCGAACTACGTAAGTGTTGCCAATTTGTATTTCACTGATGAAAACTTTAAAAATTCATAACTTCCCTATTTGTTATCGAAATTGCTCAAACTTTCACTGATTTGCTATGTTTCTCTCATTTTCCGCTTTGATTAAAACCAAGATAACATCTTTAAGTACGTCTATGCCTAGAGCTGGACATATTATGGTTGTGCCTGAATTTCCTTTTTTGACACAACAAAAATTGTTTCCTGTATAACTGACCATCATAAAAATTATATCCATGATGTATAGAAGGAAAAAGATACAAATAAGAAAACTGTAGATAATTTTGTTATATCTCCACGGGGTGTGTTTGTTACATCTTCGTGGTTTGAGAGACGAGAGTGAAAAGCTTAACATGAAAGTCAGTGCATTACCATTTTACAAAAGTCCTAGTGAAATTCAGAACCTATCGTTCCTGGGCTAGGATTTTAAAGTTCTTTGGCGCAATGGTGCCAAGACAGTGTTCAAAGCCAAAGTCGCCAGACTCGCCTTCAGGCAAGCGAAAGCGGAATCTCTGCATGAGGGTAGTAGCGAAGAGGAAGAACTCCATCCGGGCTAGCTGCTCACCAAGGCATACACGCCGACCTGTACACACATGGAAAAATAAGACCAATGAAGACTTCACCAAAAACAATTATTGTATAATCAGTAAAACAAACTTTATGATACCGTTCAATACGTTGTAAGCGTCTTGCACCATTATTATACGATTGTGGTAACATACTTCAACAAAGCTTTCAACATACCAAATACAACTGTCGTTGCTCACTTGTTTGCACTCTGCCACTTGCCAAAAATTCAACCAACTGCTGAGTCCTGTGATTTCTCCTTTATTTTTATATACACTTAGAGCTCTATATATTTCACGAGCGATTTGCCACATAGCCGCTGAGATCCTGAGAATTGGTTATGATGGCACCCGCCCACAATTTGTTCAATGGCAAAGATTTGTTGTTTTGTTGCTGTTGTTGTTGTTTTTTTTTTGTGGGGGGGGGTCTGTTGTTGGTCTGTTCTAGGGCTCGTCTTTACGCCTGAGGAAGAAAACGTTTTATATATTAATGCAGTACTTGCCAACATCGAGATGGACCAGCTACATGCAGTATCATGAATGTAGCATTACAGAGGATCTTAAAATTAAGCCCATCATATTATGTTTGGTCTACAAACATTGTTACGCCCCTATTGTCAACCTTGTTAATGAAGGCAACACCATTCTCAGATATCCTTACCTGCACCAAAGACAGTGAAAGCATCCTGGGGTTTAATCACTGTCTTTCCGTCTTCACTGAGGAAGCGATGAGGGTTAAACTCTTCTGGTTCGTCCCACAACCTCGGATCCAGGTGTATACCAATGATATTGATCATAATTTCGGTGTCTCTCGGGATAGTGTACTCGCCGATCTCGACGTCTTTGGCGGTGACATGAGGGACACCAAGCGGAGCTACAGGTCTGAAGCGAAGGACCTCTGTTAAGGTGGCATCTGTGTACGGCATGTCCTTACGATCTTCCATGCAAGGTGCTCTCTCGCGGCCAACAACAAGGTCGATCTCACTTATAACCTGTCAGACATTAATTATAAATGTAACAGTACATTGGTACATGAAATGCGGGCGATCCCCAGAATCAATTTGATATATCTATAAGGAAAATAACAAAATATAATGCAGATGTAACCGCAAGTCATGCTCCAACAACAATTTCTCTGCGGTCACTATACCCTACACAAACCAAATCCCTAACCTAAATCATGGATCACACACTCTGCGAAACATTTATCTAACCACAAACCTAACAGAACCCTTCCATGAAATAAAGCCTGGGTTTATATGTCGGATCATAGTATGTCCAGTTCACTTCCTGTCTTCAACAAGTTGATTTGACGAAATCTCTAACATGTCATTTCTTGTTTGGTACTAGCTTACCTGATGGAAATCAACTTGACAGAAGGGCCTACAGCAAATATTTCTTCTCGTTGGTTTAGCCCTCAGTCTTGTAATGTAAATTGCATGAAACAGTAAGATATAAAAATAGAACCTGGTGGGCTGTTTACCTTTTCTTGTACATCAGGTTTGGCTGCCATTACGAGGAGGAACCAGAGTAACGCCGTTGATGTGGTCTCCGTTCCTGCAAGGAATAGATCGAAAACGCACATCCAGATGTCGTCTTTGTTCAAGTATGGTTTCGTTCTGTCCTCATTTGTCTTCTTCTTCTCCTCTTCCAGTCTTTCTGCTTCGGTCAGGTACATATCAATAATGTCCCGGATGTCACTGGAATGGTAGCTTTCAATGTGCTCTATCACCTCCTTCGTTATAAAGTTCTGAGAAGTGGTACAGATACACAAAGATTTGAAAGGTACTTGGTATCAAAAAAGGATAATTCTACAACTGATAGCCCTTGCAGACACTTATGGCCATTGCGAACGCCTCACTGGGTTGTTGGGCAATCACATTACATCGCATATTGATGCCCTCCCTACCCATGCCAAATGTCTTGAAAGTTGAAATGTGATATAATGAGGCTTTAAATCAAAATCTTTGGATAAAGTGCTGCAGATCGGGACCTCCTAGTTGACCCAATAAAGATTCACAAAATCAAATGCTCATGAGGCCGTACGTTCACATGTTACACTAATAGGGACATTAAGATTTGCGTGGACTGAAACGTGTGACGTCCATTCAAGGCAGTGCATTAAAAGGTCATCGATCGTAGCAATCCCCATTGTCTTCGTGCGAATCTTTAAGTCCCTATTGACGAGATAGATGCACATGCGATAGCATTACGAATAGAACAGGGACCCGTTTCACAAAACTTGTCATCAGTGACAAATGACAGTCTTTGTTATAAGCTACTGAAACCCTTGCTTCTGATTGGTTATCAGCAGACTTGTCACTAATTTTTGTCACTGAAAAAATGCTCTGTGAAACGGGTCCCAGGCCCGTCCCCTATCCTTCAATATCGCTTTGCTTCCTTACCTTGACTCCCAAAAGGTTTGCCTTGGGCTTCCCCAGAAGTGGGGTCTTGAGGAGGATGGGAAATCGCATCATCAGCTCCCGGATTATAGGGTTAATCCCGACCCCGCTTGTAACGTTTCTCAGCCTCTGGATCATATCCATGAAGACCGGGTCATCGTACTCCAACCTCCTCCCGAAGGTGATACTGCAGATGATGTTGGAAACGGCGGCGTTGGTAAGATGCATGGCGTCGAACGCCTCACTGGAGTGTTGGGCAAACGCGTTACAGAGGTTGCGGGCCTCTTCCTGTATTCTCGTCTCAATGCCCTTCCTACCCATGCCAAAGTTGCGTAGAGCTGAGAGACTGAAACGACGTATCTCCTGCCAGGGTTCCCCATCACTGAAGATGATGCCGCCTAATAAGTGGATTAACTGTTTTTTATTGATGTTTTAACATGTAAACAAAAAATATGATTTAAGTACACATCATTTAAGCTTATCCCACTGCTGCCACCGTGTCAATGAGTAGAATTTACCCCCATGGGTTTAGCTTGGATGTGTGTGTAAAGGAGGGGGATCCAGGCTGAACATGCCAAACAAAGTGAATCGTGTGGCTAATGGTAGACTAACTACTATGAACGTATCTGTGGAACAAAGGTAATAGACGTTGTTGGCTCAACAAGTTCATTTCAAAGGCCTTTGTGGTCGTGGATGATAAATTTTGTTACTGATAATTATATTTGGCTGATTATCGCAAAGATGAAAATATAGAGTTCATCGAATATAAAAGAAATCTTTTCAAAAACCACATACCTGGATTAATAAAACTAATGTGAACACGATCTCAAAGACTTTCGAAAAATCAAACTTGGGCAGTTTCAATAGGCCTAGCCTTGCCATCGCCCACCGAAGTGTGCAAACAATGACGTATTAAATAATCCGAACATGATTTCCATGGAATACCGAAAAAGGGTATTGAAATCCCCTTGGGTTGATGCCTCGAAAGTCCTAGCGATCATGTTTGTAATAATAATGGCAAACAGTGGGAGATGTACCTTTATAATCCATCACAGAGGTAAAGAAAGGGGGTGCTGATCTGTTAGATGTCACGTCTGCTTGTTTCACGATAAGTTCTTTGACAAGACTCGGGCTAGATATCATAATTATCATTCTCCTGCCGAGCTGCAGACATGTTATGTCACCATATCTGAAAATGGAAAGGAAAACGTGTGAAGAAATCTTTGTAGTCCACATGACCATTGTATTGTCAACCCATGAGACATCCATCAGAAAGTGAATGTCTAGAAATTCAAAGAATACTTACAATCGTAAACAAGATCAACACAAATTAATCAGTTTCAGACACTAATGCTATGGTCACATTACCCAAAAGTAGTCTGCTCGGCGGCCGAGCGGCGAGTTTTTAACCAATTCTGGCCGGCGGCTGCCCGGCCACCGAGCGGCGGCCGCCCAGGCACCGCTCGTTTTTAAGGCATCGCTCGGTCGCCGCTGAAGTTTTAGCGCGGAGTTAAAATTTGGGCGGCGCCTGCTCACTTTTCACTCGCCGCCCAAAATACGCTCGGTGCCTGGGCGGTCGCCGCCCGGGCACCGACCTAATCGCTGGGCGATGCCTAATTCCAGCAGCGACCGAGCAGGCTACTGATCGGTCGGTCGCTGCTCTGATTTGTGACCATAGCTTAAGACATATTGTATTATTGTTTTTGTTTGTTGAATTTTTATTTCTGTGTATTTTTTTCAATTAGGAGAATGAACGAAGAAAGTGTGCAAACATGGATTGTCAAATAGTTTTGATTTGCACAAATAACTCAATCGGCATCTTGTGCAACAGGCGTACAATAAATTGATCTATCATTCAAAATACAATTGTTAAAGTACTTCAAGAAATGTTGAATAACTTCGATATTTACCTCTTACTTAAGAAAATCATTCTGCCGAAGCGGTTGCTTGACGGGAACAGTGCCATGAGGAAATCGAAAGGATAAGGAATGACCGGTGGGCCAGGGGGGAGACGGTAGTGGAACGACGCCCCGTAGTTCATGCGGATATACCAGAAGGTCACAAGGCAGATAGTGATGGTGGTCAGGAGGTTGGCTATCCCGATATACTCGATCACACTCAGGAGAAGATTTACTACAGAAGACATGGTGGTTTTTAGAGTGCGCTATCCAATGTCACCAAGTTGTTCGTATCTCAAAGTCTCCTCGACAGGATCAAATCTAAAACTGTCAAGGTGGACAAAAAAGCAAGGATGTCATGTACTTGAAACGAATTACAAACCCTGCGGCTCATATAAATTTGAACTTTGATCGGCAATCATTAAGTTTGCATGTGCAGACTTAAAGCAATATAGAAACGGAAGTAAAAGTGAACTTTGAGTTTGTCAAACTGGCATTTAAAAAGTAAATGAAGCCATGCAAGCACTAAAAGTTGTTTAATGGTGGAAGAAATTATTTGTAAACTAATAATATAACTAGCATGTGACACCCTCCCCCCCCCCCCCCCCTCCCTCCCTGTGATGCACTAAGGCCTTACTAACAACAATGTACTCCTATAGAGAGAATTCAGAAACTATCTTGAAGAATAATACCAGGACATCAGTCCATTACATATTAGAATGCCTTGCAAATTAAACATTAAATCATTTGAAGGGATATTCACTCCTCTTCAGAGCCTGGTTGCCTTTTACCAGACAGAAGAGTTACTTCCTATACTAGAACGGAATGATATAGACAAAGCCCAATCCCATATCTTGTTAGTTTGCTAAATGCATCTGAACTTCTATGAACCATATATTATGACTTCGTACCTATATTTTGTTTTGTTATACTCTATTTCTCCCTCTTTATCTCCCCTCTCGTTATCTTTTCCTCTTCAAAAACTCTCCCTTTTCCTCTCTCTCTTATTTTAATTCTTATTCTCTACTCTTCTGTCTTTTGTTTCTTCCTCTTTTTCCCCTTACCCTGTGTCTACATACAACTTTATTCACTTTGTCATGGTTCATAACACTACCAGGCTAAGAGATTTGTCCACATGCATAATATATTTGAAATGGATATTGTTACGTTATTATAAGCGTCTATATAAGTTGATTATATGAATGTGGTAATGAGTATATTTTTTTTAAAATCAACACGAGTTATTGATTATATAAATTGAACATTTGGATTTTTACCATAACCATTTTCAGTGGGGGGGGGGGGGGGTGTAAAACTAGACACCAATTAACGACAAATATATTAATGCCAATGTCCCAATGTCTACATATTTAACCCTATAAACCCGGGGCCAGGAGCTAAATTATTGTTCAGTTTCCCCCTCCCGCGCGATGCGCGGAAGCCTTGACATATCATTCAATTATTAGAGAAAGAAGACAATTCGTTGTACCGTTCTCTACTCTTAATCCTTGTCGGAATTCAGTTCCCCCCCCCCCCCCCCCCCCACTTTGACGATTCATTAAATTATAAGACAAGGAAGAGGATTCGTTCTACCGTTCTTGTCTCTTAATCCTTGTCTGAATTCAGTTTTCCACACCCGCGCAAAGCGCGGAAGCTTTGACGTTTCATTAAATTATTAGAGAAAGAAGACGATTCGTTGTAACGTTTTATACTCTCCATCCTTGTCTGAATTGAGCTTTCCCCTTCCGCACGAAGCGCGGAAGCTTTGACGTTTTATTGAATTAATAATTTTAATCCTTGTCTGAATTCATTTTCGCACATCCCGCGTGAAGCGCTAAGGCTTTTACGTTTCATTGAATTATTAGAGAAAGAAGACGATTCGTTGTACCGTGTCCTTGTCTGAATCCAGTAACCCCCCCTCTCCCGCGCGAAGCACGGAAGCTTTGACGTTTCATTAAATTACACATCTTAATCCTTGTCTGAATTCGTTTTCGCACATCCCGCGTGAAGCGCTAAGGCTTTTACGTTTCATTGAATTATTAGAGAAAGAAGACGATTCGTTGTACCGTTCTCGACTCTTAATCCTAGTCTGAATTCAGTTGCCCCCCTCCTGCGCGAAGCGCGGACGTTTTGACGTTTCATTAAATCACTAGAGAAAGAAGACGGTACGTTGTTCTGTTTTCGACTCTTATTCCTTGTCTGGATTCAGTTTTTCCCCGCCTGCGCCAAGCGCGGAAGCTTTGACGTTTCATTAAATTATTAGAGAAAGGGGACAATTCGTTGTACTGTCTTCGATTCTTATTCCTTGTTTGAAAGCTTGGAAGTTTCATTAAATTATTACTCTTAGTCCTTGTCAGAATTCAATACCGCCTCTCCCGCGCGAAGCGCGGAAGCTTTGACATTTCATTAGATTAGTAGAGAAAGAAGATGATTTGTTGTACCGTTCTCGACTCTCAATCCTTGTCTAAATTCAAATTTCTCCTCCGCGCAAAGCGCGGAAGCTTTGACGTTTTTAAGTTATTAGAGAAGAAGACGATTCGTTCTACTGTTTTTACTCTTAATCCTTGTCTGAATTCAGCTTTCCCCTTCCGCACGAAGCGAGGAAGCTTTGATGATTCATTTAATTAATACTTTTAATCCTTGTCTGAATTCATTTTCGCTGTACCGTGTCCTTGTCTGAATCCAGTATAACCCCCCCCCCCTCCCTCTCCCACGCGAAGCGCTGAAGCTTTGACGTTTCATTAAATTATAAATCTTAATCCTTGTCTGAATTCGTTTTCGCACATCCCGCGTGAAGCGCGAAGGCTTTCACGTTTAATTGAATTATTAGAGAAAGAAGACGATTTTGTGTTCCGTTCTCGACTCTCAATCCTTGTCTCAATTCAAGCGCGGAAGCTTTGACGTTTCATTAAGTTATTAGAGAAGAAGACGATTCGTTCTGTTTTTTACTCTCAATCCTTGTCTGATTTTTTTTTCGTCTCCCGCGCGAAGCGCGGAAGCTTTGACGTTTCATTAAATTATTTGAGAAAGAAGCGATTCGTTGCATCGACTCTGAATCATTGTCTGAATTTTCAAAAATGTTTCTTTGTCCGATAGGGAAAGAAAAAAAATTGCCGGCCGACCGACATAGTATATCTCACCGACTTCAAACTTCTGCATTGATATAGTACACAAGGTTCGAGCAGTATACCGACACTGCGGACCCGACACAGCAACATAATTATCCTTGCGTATCTTTCTTGCTCCCTCGACGTGGCGACTCCACCCAACATCCCCTTTCTCTCTTACTCCTACCCTCCTCTCTCAGCCTCTTACCCCCGTCTCTCTCTCTCCTCTCTTTTCCCCTCCCCCTTTTCTCATTTTTCCCGACGGCAGCGCAATTTTACCGACACCTACAGGTGGGGGTGTCGCACCCCCACTCCCCACACATCCACATCCCCTTTAGCGACCCCCTGCCCATTTGGTGAAAGGCTCATATCATACAAACCTAATTATCTTGATCTTAATAACCCTGGTTATGTTTGAGAGACCAACTGCAAACTTTCCTCCAAGTTCAGAGCAAAATCGTGAAGGTCACCGTTTACGCCTTAAACTTTTTTTTTCCTTCATTTTTTAACGAAAAAAAACTCTTTGATTTCGTTGAAGTGTGCATAAATTTCTGAACCAGACCTACCATTCTCAAATCCCAATGTATGACATTGCTAGTGCCCTTTAAGAACCAAACACTGCTATGAAGGTAATTTTAGACCCCAAAATGTGTGAATTTAGATTAAATACGATCATACCAATTCAGCTTCACTTTTTAAAAAATACGGCGAACGTTAATTAATTTATTAATTTATAATAACAATACACAGGCCGGCTGGTTGTGCGTATTACAACCAACACGAAAAGCCAACAACAAACCAATATTGGCATTGGCTGGAATAAAACATATAAGGCGCTATCTTGATTTTCAACGGCTAGTTCAAATTACCGAAGAATTATTGTGGGGCACCACAAATATTAGTAATGGTTATATGTAAGGATATTTCAGCCGTCTCTGAACCGATTTTGATCAAAGATGATTTTGTCATTCAATTTGTATTTTCTTTCAAATTTGACTCTCAGTTTTCCATTATCGCACACAAAAATTATTTTGAGTTGCAACAAAACTCAACTATTTGCTTCTCCTGTACTGCGGAGATCCACTACTTCTACTACAAAAACAGCCCCTGGATGAGAGTGATTCGGGAGTAATCCGTTACAGACCCACGCTGTAGAGGGGGAGGGGTGTGGGGATTTGAATGAGTAAATACATACGGAAAAAACAAAAACAAAATTCTTCTGATTTGGCAGGGTATAGGGGTGGATTGGTGGTTTAATTAAAAATGGGATGCTGCCAGATGAAACCCCTCCTCCCTCCACTAGCCCGTAACCAACCATTAGTTGTCGAATCGACTTAAGAGCTATAGAGCCAGTAAGTAATAATCTGATTTTCAGACCATTGTACTGAATGGTCGTACGTCTTATGCTGCGCAAAGATTCAATCAGTTTGATTTTGGCCATTACAAGAAGTGGGTTATTGATGTAGACAAATGCTCATGTACCCTCTACAGCTCATTTTATATATGTTATTATATACCAAAGAAGAAAAAAAGCCAGTCAGTCACTCAATAGTGTCTGGCAGTGAAGTCTGGCAAGTAAACGGGTTTCCTTGCATAATTTGAATATTAGGACACTGCTAACGTTTAAATTTCACAGATAGGACATACATGACATATTCATAATTCCTGCAAAGTTCTACAGAATTTAATGTTGGCTGCAAAAGGGACATAGTATCTTTAACCCCTACCCCCCCCCCCCCCGCTTGCCTCTTACCAGGTTACATGACTATGCCCAACCCATTCTCATCACCCTCAAACATGGGTGTCGATCCCGGGGGGGATGGGGGGGATATATCCCCCCCCCCAAATATTTCAGGTGGAGGGATGGCCTGTACAATCATCCCACCCCCCCCCCCCCCAATAATTCACCCTCAAAAAAAAATTAAGAGAAAAATTTATGATGAGAGCCCGATGAGAGTAGTTAATGGTTATTACTCGCAAGATGACCGTCAATATACACATTTTGTTATCTCATTTTCATAATACATAGATATATACGAGGTAAATGAGACAACCGTATATGAGACGTCAAGAATAAATTGAATTCTCGCTCATACGGCTTCATCAGGAATTGATGAATTTATTCAATTTGTTCAATCAACAGCATCATAGAAATGCAGTGCGCCAAATGCAAAGACGCAGCGTTAAAAAGCAACGAGCTAAATGTTAAGCGCGAAGCGCAAAAGTAGCAATCTGCAACATCAGACAATAATTTAAACATAGATGAACTCTGTGACAAATTCGTGATGAGATCGGAGACAAGGAGAAAGATTTTCGGACATTAGTATGACTTATAAGATAGTTCACTAGTTGTTATGTCGTTTCCGTTCACCCTTTTAAAAATTCACGTCATTGTATCTTTATTTTTATTTTTTTTACTCATTTTATTTCCTGATATTTCCTTTAAAAAATTCATTTTTGGAAAACGAATATTATGTCACAACTTATTTTTATTTTATGAAAAGCTGATGTAGGCCTATGTAACTGGCGTATTTCATACAAGTGATTTATTAATTTTCGTGATAACACATGATTTTCAACATAATTCGCGTTTCTCCATTTCAGTTGCAAACTGACATATTCCCAAATAGCCAGGAAGAGCATATTTTGTATAGTCACTAATGGGCCTAATTAGTGGCCGTTAAACACTAACAGTAGTATACAATTCCTTTCCAGAAGCTATTGCGACAAGCACTGCCGGGAGATAACATGCTACCCATCATTCGGGCTGTGCATGCAAAGATTTGCAAACGAACGTTCCATACGTACATCGTGTGGGGAAACGGAATTCAGACAAGGATTAATATAGAGAACAGTACAACGAATCGTCTTCTTTCTCTAATAATTTAGTGAAACGGCAAAGCGCGCGGGAGGGGGGCAACTGAATTCAGACTAGGATTAAGAGTTATAATTAAATGAAACGTCAAAGTACACGATACAACGAATCATCTTATTTTTCTTATAATTTAATGAAACGTGAAAGCTTTCGCGCTACGCGCGGGATGGGCGAAAATGATTTTAGACGTAGATTAAGAGTAATAATCAAATGAAACGTCAAAGCTTCCGCGTTTCGCGCGGGAGGGGGGAAACTGAATTCAGACAAGGATTGAGAGTCGAGAATGGTACATCGAATCGCCTTCTTTCTTTAATAATCTAATGAATCGTCAGAGCTAAGCGCGGAGGAAGGGGAACTTGATTCAAACAAGGATTAAGGGTCGAGAACGGTCCACCGAATCGTCTTCTTTCTCTAATAAGTTAATGAAACGTCAAAGCTTCCGCGCTTCCGAAAGCTCCCCCTAATTCCCTGCACCCAACCCCCTAGCTTTGCGTGCTCACTACCGCCCCCCCTAAAATTAAATCCTGGCTACGCCCTTGGGGAGGGGTGCAACCTGCCACACGCTTCTACCTCTTGGTTGCTTTGATCCATTGCCGAAAATATTTTGGCACCTATCATCCCCCCCCCCCCCCAACCACGGATACAAATCGACACCCTTGCCCTCAAACAATCCTGCCCAATGTTCATTATCAATAAACCCCTTAAAACCAAGTAGGTAATTTATACTCCTTTTAATTTATATCCCCTTAACCACCACCACCCCCCCCCCCCCTCCACTAGCCCCTTACCATTCAGGCTAAATCACCAAGCCCAACCCATTCTCATCACCCTTAACCAATCTTGCCCAATGTTATACCCCTTAAAAGAGCGAAGTAGATGATACTCCTACATAATATATATCATTCCCTTTTGAAAGCAGGCCATTGAACAAGTAGGTTTGTAGAATCAATAACCAGTGTGTCACTATAAACATGGTAACTCCATGCTGTAAAACCCCTTTGTGCGCTCCCAGGTGTACGGCCGTATAGTATGACACAACATATGCATGTAGAGGTATCGACTGAAGCTAGGAACCAAAAACAATAAAACACCGTAATTTAGAATGCCGTATGTATTAGAGCGTTATAACGCCGTAAAGAAAGGGGAAAATGGCGGAAATCTGCCACCTTTGCAATGTCACTCGGTAGTTCTATCAACAATTTACTAGTAACTTCTTGGTTCTATCAACGCCACGGACATACTACCTAGTACTAGTAGGTCCATTGTTCTATACCATACGTGTAGTTCAGCCGCCTTGTTCCGGAGCGCCCCGAAATATGGAAAATAGACCGTCATTTCTCACCTGATTCTGACGTGTTTGAAATAAAGTGCGCCGCCGAAAATTGTTATTAAGTCATACCCTATCTCGATTAGTTCGAATACATTTTTAAAATTACCTTAAAAATATACAAATCACTCACATTTTCAAAGAACAAGAGAGGAACAAGCCCCGTACTCTGTACACCCAGGCGTTGGGTGTCCGGACATGTTGTGTATCAGTTGAGGTCAACGACGCCGGAGCTCCGTGGTGTTAAAATCTTTTAAGACTTTAGGTTGGGCAATATTGCAAGGCAAACATTCATGGTGGTTAGTGCTGTTTGGTGAATATTTTCTATTAAAGCCGAATGCAAAAGAGAATTGTTATTCTTCTTTATGTGTGTCCGGACATGCAACCCCCCATCCAGTGGCGTACGCAGGATTTTTTTTTAAGGGGGGGGGGGGGGGGGGTTTAAAATCGGGCCCAAAATTTCGCAACGACTCAACTTTTTTATTTTGCTCCCGAAAATTTAAAATCGCGCCGGCCGAAAATGTCGCTCAGTGAGAGGGGGGTAAGAGGACACTTGTTTTTTGTTTTTTTTTGGAGTCCAAAAAAAATCGCAACGACTCAGCCAGCCGAAAAGTCGCTCAGTGAGGGGGGGGGGGGGGGGGGGGGGGGGGGGTAAGAGGACACTTTTTTTTTACATTGGTCTCGAAATTTCAAAATTTGTCAAAATCAAAAGGGGGGGGGGGTTTTCACAAAAATCATACTCAAAACATACACATAAAAAAACACTGAAGGGGGGGTTTAACCCAAACCCCCCCCCCCCCCCCCCCCCCCCCCCCCCCCCCCCCCCTGCGTACGCGCCTGCCCCCATCATACAGTAAGTAGTAGACTCACTTACTTTGCCTCACAATTTAGCGGAATATTGTTTCAGTATTTATACATACAAATTCCAAGTACAAAGTACAGTCAGGGCGCCCTTGTATAGTCGTTATAGATTAAGGGGCGGCCTAGGCATGGATATGCATGGGCCCAAAGAACTGCAAAAATAATTATGTGCACGCATGGGCCTGCATGAGGCTCTTAAGCTTTCCCTTTGCCTCGATTTGATTTCCATGAAAGCAAATGTTATGAAAAAATGGGCGAAATTAATTGAGTTTGAGTTTGAATTTGAGTTTGAGTTTGAAGTTTATTATCCAAAACAAAAAGTACATTAATATAACAATCAAATGTGAATGATTAATTAACATTGAAAGGATAAATGGGACCAGAAAATAGCATTTAATGCTAATCGTGTCTAGTACCACTAACACACAAAAAGTATCACAGCAATAAATGAGAATGTAATGAATAAATATGAATAACTATTGAATACATACTTAAGCTACAAACTATTCTACATCTAGGGTAAATATGTTCTGTGCTTATATACAAAGCTTTGGTATTTTACAC
Source organism: Strongylocentrotus purpuratus (assembly GCF_000002235.5). Classification (NCBI taxonomy): domain Eukaryota; kingdom Metazoa; phylum Echinodermata; class Echinoidea; order Camarodonta; family Strongylocentrotidae; genus Strongylocentrotus; species Strongylocentrotus purpuratus. Next base: position 6,265,225 of record NW_022145613.1, on the reverse strand, counting down.
TAAATAAAAGATGAAGAATTATATAACATAATATTTACAAAAAGGCAAGAGCCTTGGTTCTAAGTTATAAACAACTATTTTATTAACATTTGTGATATAAGAGTTCTACGAAAGCAAGACACTGATGCTTTCTTCCGTATACAGAAAGGGGTAGATCATTCCAATAGCTTGTGCCTCTGAATGACATTGAAAATTTACCTTGCGTTGTCCTTACTTTAGGCACAATTAACTTCTTACTTTCTCTTTGTCTAGTCTCATAGTTGTGCTCTATGAAACAGCAATACTGAATTAGAGACTGTGGCAATTTATCATTCAATAATTGATACATAAAAACACAAATAGATAATTTATGGAGTTGATACACATTCAATAATTTTAGCTCCTGGAATATCGGTTGTGAATGAGTCCTAATTGGACTAAACGTTATAACTCTTAGTGCCATCTTTTGGCTTAATAATAAACTCTTGATGTTCATTTCATAATTACTTCCCCAAACCTCAATTCCGTAGGTCATAATGCGGTTAATTAATCAACATAATTATATTAAGAATAAGACATATGGGTGTGTGCCGCTCTAATGCATGAGTCACTTTTTCACGAAAAATCCCTAAACATCCCGTTTTTAACAACAATATCCCTACACATGGGTCCGGTTTTTCAAAGTCTTGAAAAATGGGCTTTACTTCGAGAAACATCCTCATAATGACCCTTCGAAATGGGTAAAGGTTTCGATGCTTGAGCGGCACACCCCCCCCCCCCCCCCCCATGCAAGTTTATAATTATTATAAATGATCATAGTCCTACGTTTTTGTATACGTTTCTTAATTTCACTAGGTAGTACAGCGCCCGTGGCAATTATTGGAATTACTCAAATATTATTGAAAAAATATCGATCGTTATATGCCCTGTAGTCCGAACGCATGCAGACTGCAGTCCTGATCGTAGCTTCGAATGAACGTGAGAGAGCGATGCACCGTATCCCCCCTGGACAATCCCCCCCCCCCGAAAAATACCACCCCGAAAAATAACCACCCCCCCCCCCTCCTGCGGGGACTTATTATTTTTTGGTGTGAAAATATGGGTATTTTTATACATAGAGAGATGGGTATTTTTATACAGAGAGAGAGAGAGGGAGAGGGGTGCCATTTGGGGGCATCAAAAAGGGCTCTTTCTGGTTTTAAAAAAGGTCATCTGCAAAGGGAAACCTTAAAGCGGAAATAAATTTATTACCAGGGATGATTTCAATGTTTGTTTCTCTCTTTACATGCTTAGCTTCATACATGTACTTTGCAGATGGGTGTGATGGTCTGAATATTAATTTGCGAGCGAGCGAAGCGAACGAGCAACAAAATTCAGATTTGTGAGGTCGCAGAGCAAAAAATTACAAGCAATATGATCATGGAAGACTTTTTTAAAGTATCATGATTATATCGACTATGAACGCGAGAGAGAGCGAGCGCAGCGAGCAAGTTTTTTTGGGAAATTAAATAATAAGTTGCTCCAATTCACTTCAAATTAGGCCTAAAAAAAAAATTGATGACTTGGCGTAACGGGTCACTGAAAATTAGGGTAGGTAGGGCGATTTTTTTTTTTTTTTTTTTTTTTTTTTTTTTTTTTTTTTTGCTTATATTTGCATACATGAAATTACCCATTCATACACATACATACATACAGTGGCGTAGATAGGTCCTCAGACCTTGGGGATGATCTGATGAGAGGGGTAGACCACAATATGTTCAAATATAACTCCACGCACACACACACACACACACATGGACACACATATATGGACACACACACTGTGTGAGCAAAGTGAGCAAGAAATTGTTGAAATCTTGATCACCTTGGGACCAGGGGGATGCATACATACACCTGCCCCCCCCCCCCCCTGCATACATACATGTACATACACCCTCATGCACATGAAATGCAAACATACGAACGCATTAATAGGTTTCCAACAGACCCCAGCCTGAGATATCTCAGACACTGTCTTCAACAGGATAAACAGGTGAATATGTAGGTTTAGAAGGGGCTGTTCACAAATATTAGTATTTTCACAATGTATTGACTAGCATTTATATAACTTGTCTAGAGGTTAACATGTTAACATGTTAACATGTATCCAAAATCTTGAAGAATGAGGGTTGAAAAGAGTAGCCAATTGCAACTTGTGAAAATATTTACAATTGTGAATGGCTCTGTAATAACAAACAGTTAAAAAAATGTCTCCAGTATTTCAGAATCCTTTATCAAAAAACAAACAAACAAACAAAAAAAAATTTAAAAAAAAAAAATTAAAAAAAAAAAAAAAAAAATTAAAAATTAAAAAAAAAAAAAAAAAAAGTGTAGGGTCGGCGATAAAAATAGGGTCGGGCGGGTTACGCCAAGTCATCAATTTTTTTTTTAGGCCTTAGGGGTGCATGTTGTGGAGAAAGAAAAAAGGACATTTATAAGAAGGGAAAATCGGACTAGAAAAGAAATGGAGCACTTATCAAAGTAACAAGGGCAATTATTAGAGTTGAAAAAGGGCACTTCTCGCACCTTAATAGAGGCACTCGATCACCATAGATGAAAAGGGGCACTTCTTATGTCTGTTATAAGAAAAAAAGGAGCTCGTGTCAAAATAAAAGGGTGTTTATCCAACAGGGTGAAAGAACACTTCTTACAAAAGGAAAGGGGCACTTGTCAAAGTAAAAAGGGGCATTTTGGGGGGTACTTGAAAAAGTTGGGATGGCACTGTTTTGTATTTCTATATACATAAATTCTACCGAATTTTCATAAACGGTCGGAAATACGGGTAGTCTACACATACTAGATAACAAATGTAAACAATAACAAAAATCAGCTGGTTCGAACAAAGCACATTAACTGAGTGAGAAATACGTCCGCGGGATGGACTAAATTCTAACACACACATACTGTTAGGACACCTAAAATTGATCATATAAGCTACAACATTTTACGGGATTCTTCCACAATTTTGAAATGATGCCGTCCAATCCCTCCTTCACTTGTGTTAGCAAGAAGAGACAGAACTACATAAAAATGCGGAAGTAGTATTTGAAAAGCAATTATGAAATGAGTGTGATGCGGTCACATGTGGGAAATAACCACGCACAGTACGTACGGTACGCAAGAGGCGCATACAGTTAACATACAGAATTAGTATTTCGGAAGAATTGCGGATCGATGCGGCGCGGCGGATATCTAAGTCGAGTTAAGTTCTACATGGAATAAAATTCACATTCTCTTCATATGAGGGTAACCCATTCTTTGGAAAATAATAGGAACAGCACATCATCAAAATGGGTTGCTGTACGAGGCAGTGTTCAATGATAACATTATGTATCTTACAGCTGGTAAGTGTACCATGTATTTTTGAAATTCATCTCATGTCAATAACTATACCGGTATGCAGGAGGTTGGAGCTGGAGGAGACTACCGGCTGCTTCTGTACTATGACTGAGCCATGCGCCTGCAGTTGGCCGTGTAATGGCTACTAAAAACCGCCACGACTCTGGCCTGGCTCAGCTTAGGCGAAGGCCAATGAATAGCCTTTAGGCCAATGGTAGTCATGGTAGAACTCTGACCAGGACGTTAGCTTAAATATTTGTTATAATTTTTTATTCAAAGATAGTCTAGGTTTGAATGGAACACATCAAGCAGAGTTTACTTTAAAAAGCTTATTTTTAGATAAAATGGAGATTTGTGTGCAGTGTCATGTAGACTATTTTGTATTTTTGACAAGTCTGTAGAATGGTTAGTGTGTGGTGTATTGAATACTATAAAGAATGGAATGCGTGTTCACTAATCCCACAACTCGTTGCATTGCACAGAAAATGTATTCCCTTTTCATTATTTCATTGAGGTAGTCTATAGGCTTTCTACTTGCAAGTGTAGACTAGAGTCTAGTCATGCAGGCAAATAAATAAATCCGAAATGACATGTCATGAACGAGAAACGAGTACCTGCACTGAGATGGACATGAATAAAGGCTGTAAATAAATAAAGCTTACGACAAAGTAGAAATGACTTCGAAAGTCAAATGAAGATGATGACGGGTGATGAACGAAGGAAGGGGCTCACGCGAAGATGATGCGGAGGCTTGATGGCAGAGACGCGGCTTTGTTGTCGTGGCTGAAGAGTGCGATGTCGACGCTGACGCTCATGATGATGATGAAGCTCTCGGAAGAGAAGAGAAGTAATGTGTGGTGCTCGATGGCGAAGCAGTGAATCAGTCGATGTCAGAGGCTAAGGAAGAAATGAAATCAAAGTCGGTGCCGATGCGAATCAGTACATTAAGTCGCTCGATGAGTTGGATGAGCCGAACTTTGATGAATGTTTAAGAGAGCTACATGTACGGTGAATCGGGCTTGTGATGAATGTTCAGGCGAGCTACGGTGAGTCGAGCTTGTGACGATGAAAAGCTACCGGAGCGAAGTGAATAGCACTGTAGCAGCGTGCCATGAAAGAGGTGCATAAAGCACAGAAAATTCTTGAGTGCGGAGAGAAGATCACAGAGACATGTTGACTCGACCTAAGATAGATGCAGCCGTTGCTGACTGTACTGTCTGTGATGGTAGCAGGAGTAAAGAAACCTCGTGGTGTTGTAATACGCGGGGTGAAAACATGATTCGCGATTGGAAGGAAAAACATGTGGTCTGAATAAATGAATATAAATAAGTCGCGTAAAGTGGTTTGCACACTATTTAGACTTCATGTACACGTATAATAATGTTCAGATTGTATTTATTCTTGGGAACTTGTTCATTTCATAATTTTGATCTTACTTTGTCAACTTATGTTATTTATTGTGCAAACAATTGTAATGAAATAAAATCAATCAACAAAAAAATGAAAAAATGAAAAAATTCTAGACCCAAAAATGTTTTACAATCAGTGCAGTCGGTGTCCAGATATCTCTATTGAATTATGATTTTTTTTTTATTGGCCTACCAACAAAAAAAAGGGGGCATATTTTAATTTTAGCCCTGCACTTTATACAGAATACATACAGTGTCATTTATTTGTGTTGTACCGTACATGTACAGTATTTTGTTTTTGACTACAGCACAGTAAGATTGGGTTGTGTTACTGAACACAAAGTTTCACTGTCGTGTGGGCTGTTGATTAAAAAAAACCATAATCTTTAATACCCCAATATTACAGTTTTTTTTTTTTTTTTTTTTTTTAGATATTAGTCAGTATAACGTTGAAGTTTAATTTGGTGTACTATTACGCCTGGCTACAAATGATTCTTGTGTTCTTGTTTTCTCCCTCCCCCCCCCCCCCCTAATAAAAAAAAATTAAAAAAATTACAATCTGCCTCTGGCTTATTATGACATCACTTCATGTACATGTACATGTATGCCTTTGTTTTTGTTTTCAATTTATATGTACATGTACATATACATGTATTTTTTTTAAGGTTCACATTTTCACATTATTTACTGTAATTTCTCTGGTTGTACATGTACGTTCTACATGCATGTATACTACTGTATATGTACAGTGTGTACGGTACATGCATATAGCTTTTACATTGAAACGCAGAAGGCAGGTTAGATATTTTTCCTTATTATGCATTTGGGCAATTATGATATCTTAATTGTCACAGCAGTGGTAACTAGGCAACCCCAAATGAATTAACATCCCTCCTTGTCCTGCCACTGTCTGCTATTGTACTCTGCAGTTTATTAGTCTGCAGGCTCAAACTCTATTTTGACAATATAAAGAAAATTCCACAAAGCCATTAGCCTTAATTTGTACTGCTTTTGAGGATCCCTCGTTGGTTGTGTCTCAAGCAGTTACAGTATAGGCCAATAGAGAACAGTATTCAGTCTTGTAATTCAGACCCCATGTGACGATTGACAAGTGTAAAAGGGCTTAAATGGTTGTAAACTAGTCCTACATGTACATAGACAGCGATGTTTACTTTCAAGAATGATGTACAATTGCTATTCATTGTTAAATTGCTTGTACTGTACCTGTAGTCTTGCTAAGATCTAACAATGCATCAATTGGTTATAAAAAATAGTTGTATTATTTGAAATTGTTCAGACCTGTTTACAGATTATTGATGTGTAATTCACCTAATCCTATGTGTACCCTGTATGAGTGTATGCCCATGTACATTGTAGGTGTTATTCTGACTTCATGTCGGGAAATTAATACTGTCCATCTACAAAATGTCTCTGAGCACATTGTAACTTTGTAAGGGCCTACCTACAATGTACATGTAGAGAGTAGAGACAGACTGACATTTACTGTACACTGTACTTTGTAGTGACTTGAGATCTTTTGGCAGAGCGTGTGAATCTAAATTCAAAGATGTTTTTCCTCACCTGCTTTTGTAAACCAACCCTTTTGTGCAGAGAGCGGTAACAACAGTTCAATGGTCCCTCCCACAAAGGAACTGATGGATAGTGAAAGGTCCAATTCATTGAATTCTTTCACAGCTGACTCACCTCAATGGCCAAATCTTTTGTAGGGCACCCTTTTGTCTGACTGCTCACAGACAGTTACTTTAGTGGCATTAGGGCCAGGAATTAGTATCAATTTAGGTGTTTATTATTTAGGTTCCATTTATGTACATGTACATGTACATTGGTAGGTGTACAAACCAATCTTGATGTACACTGTTTATAGGTCTATACATGTACAATGTACAGTGTATGTATTTGAATTTATCTTTTACCCAAGCTTTTACAGATCCTCATAGTACACAGTATACTGCAGATAGCCATGCCATGTACACTGTATATTATGTCTATGTAGGCTTAATATAACAATGCATGTTTCTTCAGAAACCAATCATTCTGTTGGAGGTTGATAATGTTGATTAAAAATTACATTCAATAATCTGAGTTCATATAGTGCATTTATTTTGAATTATTGCATCTATCCAGTCTGTACAAAACTACAGTGTGTCGAAAAATACATGTTCACTTGCCTGCATCGGGGAGATAGGATCACTGTATGATGTACAGTACAGTGTATGTAATTTCTAACTACACCACTAGACCAGTTGCTGCATGTGTACATGTAATATTAGGCTGTTAATTTGTACATGTGGAAAATATAGGGAACCTCTCTGAATTTAAGAGGTTTATAATCCTCTTTTTTAACCTGAGGGTATTGAGATAAGTTTGCAAAGCGGGTCTTAAAACCCAAGCCTTTTCACACCTCTCTGACAAAGGAGTATTGTTTTCCCTTGTCTGATTCCTTTTAGTCTGGGCTGGTATAAATATGCCCCTCCTTGTGTTCTACTTGTATTGTGTACCATATATTTTAGATGAACACTTCCTCGTTTATGTGGACATGAATTCAAGTTTGACTTCAATAGTTAAATTGTGTGTGTGTGTGTGTGTGTGTGAGGGGGACAATAGGACTTCCTGATTTATATTTGAGTTCATCTTCTTGTTACATACTGCAAACTGTCTGATGAATTGAATCAATAGAGTATGAGAGAGAGAGAGAGAGAGAGAGAGAGAGAGAGAGATGGAGAGAGAGAGGTAGAGAGAGAGAGAGAGAGAGGTAGAGAGAGAGAGAGAGAGAGGGAGAGATGGAGAAAGAGAGATAAAATGGGGAGGAGAAGGGGGGGGGGGGTGATATAAATGTATTCCCATATCATAGCTTTAGGCCTACAAGTACATATGAACACTGTTCATGTATATTTTCTGTAGTTTTGCCTTTGTCTCTGTACAATGATCATCATCATCATCACACGCTGTCAAAGTCTATCAGCATGGTGCTCAATTGGTATGAACTTTCAAAAATGAAACTAAAGCTTGAAGGTGTGTTAACAGGTAAAGCATCGTATCATATGAATGGACCTTATACCATTGGTTTCACAAGCAAATTAGCATGCACTTGTACTGTACATACTGAAAGCACTTGATCAATGACGTGACCCATGGTTCCACGCCCTTGTGTACTCTACTGAGTATTAATATTGATTTGGAATCGTGACAGGCTAGATAATGTAAATGTGTACATACATTTATGTTTGTATTTTTCAATTAAGAAAGGAATGATTGTGTTCTCTTCGATTTCCTGGCACAATTGATAGGGGTTATTATGATTTATAATGTAGATTCTATTGTGTACGATTGAAGTTTAAATGTATTGACAATTAATACTCACTGTCTTCTGGAGTATCCCTTTTTATAATTTTGCTCATCATGGACAATATTAAAAGATTTTAAACTATATACATGTACAGTGTGTACATTACAAAATACAATGTAAAGAAACATAATTCATAGTAATTTTTTACAAGCATACAATGGCTTTGCTTTTGACAATATCTGATCAGTCAAATCAATTCTCTACTTACAACATGTACTCAGTACTGTACTTCTGGAAAAATTTCTCAATGACAAATTAATTGCCTATTTCTACAATGTAGTACAGAAGGCCCTTCTCCCCTTTGTTTTAAGTTTGTAACCTTTCTAGTGTGGAGAAAAGATCTTGTTCATGTATTCTGTCGTTCAGAACATACATTTCTATATCAAGTACAGGTGTACATGTACAGTATGCATAATTTCTTGCGACATGTTGCACATGGACAATCTATGGTATTTCTATTCTGTACAAAGTATTCTGTAATCTGTAGTTTGTACACCTTCCATTTTTCTTCTCCATTCTTTGCACAGATCGCTACCACGGAACGACTTGTGTTTGACTTCCTTGGCTTCATGTGGGTGCCCATGCTGGTAGGATTCCTCAATATCATCTTCGTCCTCTTCGGCATATTCGGCTCCTATCAGTACAGACCAAAATTTATGATTGTGGTAAGTATCTTTTGATAACAATGATGTCTTTTATAGCAACGGTATCCACCAGCTTTATGGTAATTGCTCAAAAATGTATGTACATTCAGGTGTACTTCTCATGATATCCGCTCATGTACTGTAATGCCAGAAACTGCTAAATTTATCTTTAAACACTTTAAGCAGGAAACCACACTATTTTTTTTTAAAAAAGGGGTCTGGATTTATCTTTTTAGAGTCTGTATTTACATGGACATGTTGTTGTTTTTTAATTTAAAAAAAGAAGAAGGAGAAACTTTGGGAGTCTGGACCTACAGTACATACACATGTAGATTTGGGATTCCTACTGTACATATATGTGTCCCAGGTGCTTTAGTTTCAAGCCTGCATTAAGAAAAGTACAAACGCATGGAAGATAATGTCAACAACATTGAAGTACGAGTACATTGACATACATGTACTGTGAAAATTAGGGATGGAGAAGTGCTGACCAAATTTGTCATCAAGTTGGCATGCTCCAATTGTCATTTTGAAAGGTCCTGTGTCCAAAACACACCACGCATCATGGAATTTGTGTCTCTGCCAATACAGTCATGAAGAGTCATTAGGTGAATTGGGATGACATGCATGATTGCATCTGTCGTCACCAGTCACCATAGCACAAACTACGTCAGTTCTCACACTTGCAGTTATATGAACTTGGGGAGTGATTCGGCTGAATTATGTTCAAGGTATACAGCTTTGATGTGTAATACAGCTTTCAGTGTACAGATGTGATCTACATCCTGGTATAGGGCGAATAATTCTATGATGATAATTGATGTTTATATTAATTTCTATGGAGAGTATTGCCTGCATATGTTTAATATACTGTGTACATGTACATGTACGTGTAGGTGCACACATGTACACTGTATCTACATGTACATACGTGTAGTATCAATGTCTTCTCTAGTACTATACATGTACATACATGATGTAGGCCTACACAATGTACTGGGATGTACTTGAATGATGCAAGGAATCATTTCATCCTGGATGTACACGGTAGGCCTATGGATGATAATTATACAGTACAGATGAACATTTGTCCCAGTGCACCCGAATATATGTACAACACACTGGTACACGTACAAGTAATTGGACCCTTACAATAGTACAGTACAGGTGCACATTGTATTGTAATCCTATCGTCATGCCATATTATTCTTACACCCCATTATTGTTTATGTTATGGTATGTCCCCTTGGTTCTCCCCTGCTCACAAGTGAAAAGAGCGTATTCATGTACACTGTATGAACATGTACAGACTTGTATGAGTACATGTGTACAGTGTACAGTACGGAATGTTGTTCTGTAAAATTTCATCACTACTTGAATTATAACAAGTTTGGCTCTTTTGGGCATTTTGGGGGCTATTTCGCCCTGAGCCCCCGTCTATTTTTTTCACTGATATTTTGTTTGATTTACCCTTGTACTTTGTACATGTACATGTACATGTACATTGCACTGTATGTGTGCACTCCATTCGATAAAGCTGTTTTAATTCAGGGAAGCTCTCTCTTGATTTGCATTCTTCACATTTATACATGTACATGAAGCAGGGTTTTTTTTCTTCATTTTTTTAAATTTTTTAATATCTTTAAATAATACCAGAGCTCTTTTGAAGTTTTTGTCAGAGGAAAGCCTCTGCACCCATATATTTTTCTTCCTCTGTTTGTGTACCCTAGATAAACTTCATCAAAATAATGTTCCTGAACATTAAGCAAATCACTAGCTGTGACCTTCTATTGTAAACAAAATTCATGGTATTGTTTGATTTTTAGTTTAAATTAAAGGCTTAGAAATTAGCGGGACATGTGCAGGTTTGCATGCTTATGATGAAAGTCTTGATAGACATTTTAGGCCTGTCAATATTATCAGGTCAAGGGATGAAAGCAAGAGAAAGGGAGGGGTACAAAAAAGAAAGTCCTTTAATCATGATTCATTTTTACCCTTCTACCGGTAGTTCTTCTCTTCCCCACCACCACTGTCAAAGTCTGGTACTATTAAACCAACATGATTCCTGAAATTATAACCCTGGCCTGGAGAAATATCACCTCCTCTCCCTCCCCCCTCCAAAAACATTAATAAATAAATAAAAATAAAAATATGGTCACAGCTCTGTCCTTGTGTAAGGGTGTGTCCATGTTTAAATATTCATAACATTAAAGGATATTTTTGTATTATTCTCCAAAATAATGATTACATTTTGTATAATTTGTCATTATTTCTTTACAGTATTCACTATGGCAATTGCTGTGGCTTGGTTGGAATATCTTCATCATATGTTTATATTTAGAAGCAGGAATTCTTTCACTTGAGGTAAGATATATTTTTATTATACTTTACTCTGTTCTATCATAAACTAATCATAAATGAATATTTTGATTCATTTCTACTCATATTAAATGCACCTTCAACCCTTGATATATTTATCAGGACAAAAAGAAAAAAAAAACATTATATTGGTCTTGATATTTTAGGGAAGATATTTAAGACTAAATTGTGGTCAAAAGTGAATAATCTTCTTGTTAATAAGGCAGTAGGCAGGTTGGTGCATGGGAGGTACATGTAGATTACAGCTACATGTATGTTTCTGTTCGTACATGCTTCCATTCTCAAAAGTGTGAGTTGAGCTATTCATTGAATGTGATTTCCAGCAGGATCTTATTAGTTTGTTTTTATTTTTTCTCATCTCGATTGCCCATTTACTGCTTTAAAAAAAAACTGCAGAATTACTTTCAGCCGCTTCCTTTATTCCCAAAGATTGTTGTTGTTTGTTGGCTTTTTGGTTTTTGTTTTTGTTTCGATGTTTGATAAAACACACATATGTGAAACTGTTACGGATATCAAACTATCAAAGAAAAGTAAGCACAGCTTGAAATGCAATACAATTTGATGATTTTAACAGACCCACATTGGCCATGCATTATTCTACCACTTTTCTACTTCACTTGATTTTGCATATACTGCATTCAAATAAGATCCTTGTAGTGCCTACAAACTTGTTGTGTATTTTGGTAAATATTACTGCTGTTTCTAAACAAGTTTAGGTGGAAAAAGCTGTTTACTGCTTCTGTAAAAAAAATGGATAGGGTTTGGGTAATAATGAATTTGAGAGAAAATCAGAAATGCAATTATTGAGGGATTCTTAATTAAATTCATTTATATGACTCAAAGAAGCTTGCATTATGGTTAGTACAGATACTTGCAATTAGTAATTTATTCAATGAACTTAATAGATATAATGAATTTGTCCTCGTTCTTCAGTAAAGGTTCACAATTTATAATGATGTCGGATAGACTGATGGAAAAGGAAGGCAATCCGTATATGTAAAAAGTATAGCCTTCCCTTGCAATGGTCATGCTGATCTCAGGTAGTCTTTAAACACAGACCCTATTATTAATTAATAAAATGTTATTAAGCCTTGAGCTAAGAGTTACCCTGTCTATCTATTGGCAGGAGCCATCACATGTACATACACTCATACAGTACTATACATGTACAGTGTAGGGTCTATATGGATAGCAAAAAATTCATAGGAGCAGTGAGCGATTTGGCTTTGGTAAACTCTACTTAATGTAGATATCATTTTGGGTTAATCGCACTCACATGTACACAACACCAAATCTTAAAAGAGCTTGTGTGAACAGAAAAACCTCTTTTTTTTTTATCTACATGTACCGGTACATTGTACATGCATAGTCTTACAGTTCAGACCCTGTGTTATGGCTTCTAAATGCATTCAACTGACAAGTAGGGTTCGTGCCTGCAGAGTGCAGACTAATGAAGATCATACATGTAGGCTGAAATTTCAGCGCAGAAAGGTCATATGAACCGGGCTAAGGTCGTTTGAGAGATAGTATAGATTACCTGGTGCATTCCATGGGGGTATATATCTCTCTTGATCAGGGGTGGGTAGAGGAGCGTGGTGATTGATGATAGAGATCACGTAAGGCGCATTTATACTGTCAAATACCTCATTTTGAAAAGTCGCGATGTTTCGTGCACCCGGTTACACTTGTGCTGAAACATCACCGACGGAGCTGTTCAGCGATGTTTTGGCGTGTTTCGGTTGGTAATGCGCATGTGCAGTCTTCCCGACCTTTGACCCCGGCCTGCTATAAGATTTTTAGCGCGCGCAATTTCCAGCTAGCGCTATAGCTAGCTAAATAGCGATACATCCCATGCGCATGCATGCGATATGTTTTGTTTATCTCGCGTGTAGTATTTGAGGCAAGAGTGGATAAGTTACGAAGTACGGACTACGGCTGCTGATTCAGTTTTCCCAAATTCAATCGAAATCTAGTAGTAAAAATGATATGGGAAGGTTAAGAAAATCATCGTTGTTAATTGGAATTATGAGAATTCGCCGACGTCATTTCTCTGAAGCCCTTTTCCCCACGTTTGCAGGGACGCTTGGAAGTCTGGTGGAGGAGCTCTCCCTGCCTCCATATCGAAATCAAGAACTTCATCTCATCATCAGTCCAATGGGAATTGTTCACTTCCATGGTGATATTAATTAATCTAACAAAACACTCAAATACTACTACTAGACAGATATGGCCAGACGGGAATAACGAAGATTGAATAAAGGATGAGTTAACGGAATTGGAACAAACGGAGCTGAATGAACGGATAACACGCGCGACGATGGAAATGCTATAAATATCACACGGGAAGAACGTGGTTTAAAAGAGCGCGGGTAACAATCCGGAAGTGCCGGAAGTCACGTGCCTAACATCGCGATGTTACAACTGCGAGCGGTTATACTTGCCAAACACGCCAAAACACGCCAAAACACGCCAAAAGATCACACTTCGTTTTGGAATGTTTGGGGCTTGGCATGTCTGCCGGTAAAGCGTAGTTGCCCTTGGTAACATCGCGGCCAGGCTCCGGTTTGGCATTTTTTGGCGTGTTTGGATGACAGTGTAACTGCCCCTATTATGTGTATGTGAGCTGCCTAATTATAACTGCTATGCAAGGGATCATTCGCACATGTAACAGTAAACCGCCTTTACAAAATAGGCATAGCAAAAGAAAATTGACCGTAGTATGCTACAGTATGACTCGATCCCCCCCCCCCCCTCCCCAATTTGAAAAAATACATAACAAACAGAACAACGATACTAATAACTGTAGAAAGAATTGACATTAATGAACAATGATTAGCAAAGTCTCTATCCGAAAAGAATTGATAATAAATTAAAAATGAGCTAAAAATGTAGTTCTATTTAGCTTTTGAATTCGGTTACTATTACATTGACCTTCTGTTCTGAATACTTTGTATCACAGAGAACAACAACAAAAGCATTGCAAAACTAATATTTGAAAGAAAATTGGTTTGCAAACCAATTTCGTGTTAAATTGGAGAAGACAGGGAAAGTTTTGTGTATACGCATACTGTGTATACAGGACAGTCTTTATTGGCATTTCCCCCCAGATGTTGATTCAACTATCTTGAAAACAGATGTACCAGTACCGGTAGACATTAATGAATTTTGAGCTTGTGAGGCTGCTTGAAATTCCTCTTTGAGATCAGGAAGATGAACTCCGAGATGAAAGGGAGGGAGGGAGGGAGGGAGGGAGGGAGGAGTGAAGGATAGAGGAGGAGGACGGGAGGAGAGTAATGCTCTTGCATGCACCATGTACACGCAAATTGTGAAATGAGACGTTTAAAAGGTACATGGGTTTGTATTTGGGGGGGGGGGGGTTACTTTAAAGATGAAGTTGAGTTCTGGTCATGCGATTGCATTGTGAAAGAAACGGTGTGGAACCGACCAGAAAATGTTGATCATCTAGCATATAAGAATTTGTGTGTATTGCAAGGTTCTGGAATCATCAAAATGATAAGAAATTTGGCCAAGTCTTGGTAAAGTTACAAACACTTGCACAGAAAGATGTATATGGGACTACACGAACACGTGGCGTAAAAAGCCGGCCCCCCGATTTTTACGATGTTACATGCATATTTAGAATATGAAGGCATTTGAAGAGCCATGCTTTTCAGGGAACATGTCTTAACTTGGTTTGGTTTGGTTTTATTTTCCGTATAAAAATTCAATACATACAAGAATACAATTTACAAATAATACAAATCAAGAATTTAAAAAAACGGCTGGAAAGCTCTATTCAGAGCCATTATTAAAATGGCTCTGTTCTTCCACACTTGCACAATAAGAATGAGTAATGCTCAAAAATTATTTTTCACCTCTTCCGAGAACTCAACCTTCTCTTTAATACAGGCATCTTGAATAATCAGGCCTATATGAGTGTGTTTCATTTTCTAAGTTGTAGGCACTCAAGAACATCAGTGTAGATTATCAATTGTAGGTATATTTCCACATATGATATGCCATGGATACACATGCACAAATGTGTTCAGACTTTCCGTTTAGGTTTATAGTCGCTTAAACAAATACAGGCTATGGTTAAACGTTTAGCCCCAAAGCAGTCATCTTCTTTTCTTTTCTTTCTTTCTTTTAGTGAAACCAAAAATGCAAGCATGAATCAATTGCATATACCAAATAGATATGGGCAATAATTTGGCAATTTCAAATATTTTTTTAAAAGTGGAATTCAATATTTACGGTGCAATTTGTTAATTAGTTTCGGACAATGAATCTAAAGTGTTCCGCATCCAAAAGATTAGAACAGTACTCAGTTTGCTCGGTGTACGTGAAGGAGGAATGGGATCATTCTAGCCTGGCATTTCAGTCACCCAGACAAGCTTTGTAACTGTCACATATATTAATGTCAGCTGCTTGGGATACCTCATAAAACACAGGCAGCGGTGCTCGCAAGCATCCAAAACATAATACAGGCAGTGAGAGCTATAGATCCATCCATCTCTCAACCATAAGACATACTGTACTTAATCATCACTGTGCAATGTACATGTTTGTTTGCATGCAAACTGCTGACAACTTTTAACAAAGTTTGGATAAGATCCAAATTAGCGGATCCGGTAGGAAGATTCATAAACCTATTCCATGAATGCCTGTGCCTTATCACAGCAGTAAGACTCAGTCTGGAAGTAATATTAAAGCTCTTTTCAAAACAAACCAATTGTATTGTTTATGTTTAATATATGACCTACGTGTACATGACAGTACATACAAACAGAATATCATCAATCAAGTGTAGTATATTTCCCTAACATTACCTGGGGGAGGGGTCAAGAAGAAGGGGAGGTAGGTGGGAAGGGGGAGTGGTTGTTGGAAGCAATACAAATTGGGACTAACAATCAAACATTTACAATGTAGATACATACATGTAGAACAGTGCAGTATTTTAGCATGTCAGTGATTGCCTAGTCAAACTAATGGCACTCACAGTTGAAGTAACCTTTGTTATTATATTGCAATGTACATGTATGAAGGCACAGAGGTAGCATTAGAAATCACTATTAAATCATGACAATTTCTCTCTTCCCATTCTATCTCCGCAGCAACACCAATATATGTTAACATTTAACACTAGCAGCAGTGAAAGCTGGTGGATCGAGCACGGTTTCAACTGCTCGGTGACGTACAACATCACCACGTTGCCTTCAGGTATCAGTACGTCGGAGAGGATAGGAGTCACGGGCTGCCTCCTTGACTACAGATACATAGAGGTCATCCATGCTGCAGTTCAATGCTTTTTATGTGTAAGTGTTATGTAACAGTTCCTACACCCCCCTGCCACACACACACACAAAATAGGACCAGATGAAGGGAATGGCTGTTGTACCATACAAAAACAAAAATGCTCAACTGTGAGCCTACAAGTATTGCAAAAATCCCCACAAAATTTATTTTCTTTTAAATTGTTCTTGTGCAGGAGAAATCTCTCAGAATCCAGCCTTTCTCTTGTAATATCAGAGATCCTTCTGCGCTGTCTCCATATTTGTGGAAAATATCAATTTCAGAGTGGCACAAATACTGAGCCATTAATTGCCTTCAGAAATTGCTACGGTGTTTGATTATGATTTTAAAGTGAAATTTGAAGCCTCCAACAATAAATGCTTTCCATCCTGAAACCTCAGCATGGAGTACAGGTGATATTTAACAGAATGGCTCATATTATTAACCTCATATATTTTAACACATGCCCTTTTGATTCTGAACAGTCATTAAATGCAGTTCTACTCATGTAAACAGCTTGGTTGGTAAATATTTATTAAAATTGAAAATAACTATAGGGAGATGAGGAAACTAATGTTTCATTCCATAACCAGAACTCTAGAATAACTTCATGAACTATTTCAATTTTGTCTTGTTTTCTTCCACTGTCTTCATCTCCATTTAATTCTTTTCTATCTGTCCCCTTGACCTTTCTCTCCTCCTCTTCTATTCTCTACCCCCCCCCCTTCTCTTTACTCCTCCCATCCCTCTTCCCCTAATCCAGGTCTTGGGTATCGCTGGGGCTATGGTCATGGTAAAGAAATTCAACGAAGAAGAAGACAGCTGTAAGTATACTAATACCGTCTTGCCTACTAGATACGCATAGGCTGTTGAAAGCTGCATGAATACTGCGTGTGGAACCATTCATTATGCATTCTTTCAAGCACACTTCAGATGACTACTTTCTTGTGCAATTTTCTTGTACTTTTTAGCTTTCTTTGTAGTGTAATGGAGGGAGGAGCTCTTTCTTTCTCATTAAACAACTACCTGAATCAATTTTTTTCTTTCTAAATCATGTAAAAAGTATTCTGCTACATTTAGATGGAATAGATACTGTAAGTGTCAGATGTTACAGTACATCAAGTCCATTCTGTAAGCCTTTTTAGGAGAGTAGCAAAATTTGTGTATGATCTTAAATCCTTGATAAAAATAAGGTTGCCCTTTTCAAGCAGATATGTATCAATTCTGTATTCATGCATACATCTTTGCCTCCTTCTGCAACACTATTTCTCCATGTGTTGCGTCGGTCACCTACAAACATGTACATGTGTACATAAAGAAGTAGCGTGATTGAGCACTTATCCATTTTCAGGAGAAAACATCAGAATTGGCAATTATAAATGGCAAATGTTAAGCCTACAAACCCTCAAACTCCTTCCCCCCCCCCCCTTTTTTTTTTTGGGGGGGGGGGTGTCTCAATTATTATGAACAACAACATAAATTTAGGACATAACTTTGCCAACATGACAGAAGAAATATACAGGGGATCCATAGTCCATACATAATGTCCACTGTAATTAAACTACACCCTGGGAATCATTTATGTCTGTGGGTAATGCGTCACAATCACTTGCTCTTCCTAAAGTTTAATTACCTAATCAATCAACCAGAGTCCTTATGAGGTGTACTAAGTAATTGTCTGTAATATAATGCTTGTGTACACTTAGAAACCAAGGTCAGACATGTACATGAAAATATGTTTAGTATAAAGCTTTTATGATTAATGGAAGGGAACTCAAAATTTTGGACAGGTGCATTGTACATGTATGTGTACATGTAGCTTCTTCTTCCTCTTCTCTTTCTTCTTCTTCTTTTCTTTTCTTTCTTCTTCTCCTCTTTCTTTTTCTCCTCTTTCTTTTTCCTCTTCTCTTTCTTCTTCCTCTTCTCTTCTCCTCTTTCTTATTCTTCTCCTTCTCCTTCTTCTCCTTCTACTACCCTCTTTCTCTCTTTTTTTTTTCTCTTCTTATTTTACCTCTTCTCCTCTTCCTCCTCACTCTTCTTCTCTTCCTCCTCACTCTTCTTCTTCTGCTTATTCTGTCTCTTATTCTTTTTCTTCTACTGTTTCTTCTTATTCTTTTCCTTTTCGTTCTTTTACTTCTTCTCCTATTTTTATTTTTTTATTTTCAAAATTAAATACATGTACCTACAGTTACAGAGGCAGTCTCCATTTAGAGGTAGCCAGCATTACATTTTAATGCTCAATATATTTCTGGGGCTAATTTAATCTGCCAAAAGAAGGTAATTTTACCCCATAAATCACTTAGGGGATTGCCAGGCTTATTAACTGAAGCGGTTTCACAGTTTATAGTGTGCTACTGAATGAGTTCAACAAACTCTAAAAAAGCCTGAATATTCTTTTAATTCCTCAAATGCATGGATTGAATGCTAGACCTTACTAATAGGTCTTTTGGAATGCTGTGCTACTTTTTGGGATTATCTTAACTCTCTAATTACACATAAAGTCTGCTATAGACAGGAATATTTCAAGTCAACAATCTTGTAGTTACAGAATCATAGCACTTCTTTATGGGTTCACAATCTGACGTAGTTTGGGAATGTAATATGGTGTAAATCTGTGTTTGTGGGAGGGGGGGGGGGGGGTTCTCGTGAGCCCATGGCTGCAGATTTGCTATTCTACTACAGTACATGTTCATGTATGATGTTGAGAACTGTCATTGTAATTATTTGCATATTTTCTTGAAGCCCTGTGTATTTTTGACTTCCATGATTCAGAATACAAATTTGTTTAGTTGTAAAGGAACTTTTCCTAGTCATTCACATACAAGGGTATAGACTACGATAGTGATTTATAACTTGACATCACTTTTCTTTCTGTACCCCTTCATTTTCTCACTCCTTTCCTCCATTTTAAATATTATTTTTTGCCATTTCATTTATGTTTTATGATTTGTTTTTTCCCCCCATTTTTATGTTGAGCACTCTTCTTTTTCCTATATTATTTTGGTTCCTTTCTTTATATTTTTGTTTTCTCGTTTTGTAGTTGATTTTATCGGTGGCTTTGATTCTTCGTACACTGCCTACAACTCACATGCACAAAAGCCACCTGCCACAATGCAATTGGAACCAATTTATGTGTAAGTAGTATTAAAGCAATTTAGAACGTGGGTGTGAACAGAGTTGTGTTTTCTTCATATTTCTGTGTTTTGAATCTTGTGCGTGTTCACACAGATAAAGAATATAAGTTCATATTTGTGTTTTTTCATTGAAAACGTGTGGTATGTTGGTAAATATATTTTAAGTTTGTAAGTATTGTTTGGTTTGTGGTTTTTGTTCGATTTTGCTTTAAATAGTAGTTTTGTTGTTTCAATTTGTTGTTTTGGGGATGCTTTTTATTGTCCTATTTCGACATTTAGAATGACATCATACACATCTATCCCTAAGTTTTTAGAAGCAGCCAAGACAGTCATAAAAATAGACACTAAGCTAGTCTGGTAAAATAAAATAAAAATTGAGATAAATGATTACCGGTAAGTATCAAGTAAGGTTTCCTGCATTGATTTATCTTACAGGCATAGAAATAGAAATTTAATCAGGGTAATCGTCCTCATTACACAATTCACACAGTAAAAAATGGTATGTGTGATTGTTTTATACTATTCCAATATCCAATTCATTAATGTAATATACATACACTGTTATGAGTATATCTGCTTGAGAAGACGATAAGTTTTTCAAATTTGAATGCAGGAACTATTCAATATTAAATTTGATAATAAAGTTATTTTTATATGACTGCTATAATGTATGAAACTTTGCTATGTTGCCCACCCTCCTTCGATTTTTGATATGATTTATATACTTATTCGTCTGTTGGTCACATATACTCCCACCTTTGTTGAAACTAACTGGCGTGTAATATGGTTCCTATTAATAGGAGTTCTTAATGTAAATTAAAATATCTTTTAACATGTACTACCATACATGTACATCATGTGTTGACTTATCTTTCACTAATCTTCATTCGGACTTAATATATCTTTTATTTTTATGTTTTCATTCTAACTTGATTCCTAATATTTTTTTTAGAATGTTGACCAATATCCCTTGGGCAGATTGTTCTTGTTGTGTGCTTTGCGTTTTGATTGTAGCTACTAGGTTGTTTATAATAGGTGCATGCCGGATGTCAAATAGTTACCAATGCTACCGTAGGTGCTTTAAGTAAATAATGTGCCCACACATAAGGTCATTTGTTTGATATTATTTTTGTTTTAAGTTATTAGGGGGAAATATTTACATTTTGATTATATGCATCCTTGATTAGCTGGTATTTATAAATGAAAGAGAAAAAGGTGAAATAGTTCCATAATCTCTTAGTGATTAGTCATTTCAATAATATTAATGAAACTCAAGAAAACACAAAATGATTTTATCAAGTTCGCCGTATGTCCACCATTCAACAGTTGATTTCTAGGGTAGCACCATGCTTTTAATATAACAATCAATATCAGTGCTAAAAGAAGTGATTCCCTCTCATGCAATGAAATCTAAGTACATAATAATAATAATTAGATCAATTTATATAGTGCAGCTCCTATATAAATGTACTGTTACTTTACAAAATCACAATATAAAATGTAAAAATCCATTAAAAGGCTCCTAAAACAAGTGCGTCTTCAACAAAACTTTGAAGACAGCAACAAATGAGGTTTTTCTCACGTCTAGGATCAGGTTATTCCAAAGCTGTAGAGCGGCGCAACTGAAAGCATGATCTCCCAAGAGTTACTTTAGTTTTTGTGCGAGATAGCTTTAGAAGCAGCTTGTCCTGTGTATTTTTCAAGTTACGTGCATGCGGAAGTGATTCAAAAGATAATAATTCAGACAAACAATTTGTCCATGTACTTGTAGTATGAATTTTAAAGGCACTATTGTAGTGAAGGAAGGAAAAAGAAGTATATTTAGGTTCGCTATTGCAGTGGTTCTTGCTTTGATGTGAAAAGAAAAATACCTGCTTACTGACGAGTCTGGAATTCATTCTCCTTTTCAAGGAGGGGGGGGGGGGGGTTAAGAAGTCAAAACGCCAGCTTGCTTTTGTGTTATGCATTGAAGTAAAAGTTTACTGGATGTAGTTGCATAAAGTATTGAATGCTAGTGAATGATTTTATTACGGTATTTGCATGGTTATTTATCACATATTTATTTCTTTACCCCTTCACCTCTTTCTCATTCTAAATACCTTCATTTTCATTATCTCTTTTCTCTTTTAATCTGGCTATGTCCTTGTCAACCTCACTGCTTGTCTATTTCTTTATCTCTTCCCTCTTTTCTTACTGTTTTTCCCCTGTTTCTCTTTCTCTCTCTCTCTCTATCTCTCTCTCTCTATCTCTCTCTCTCACACCCTCCTCTCTGTCTATCTATCTATCTCTCTCTCTTACTCTCTTCTCTCTCTCTCTCTCTCTCTCTCTCTATCTCCCTCTCTCTATCTCTATGTGTGCTGTGATTCTTTGCATGATGACTGCATGTCTTTGTCTGCTGCCTTGCTGATGTTGTACTCTTGTTCAATACATCTCTACAGAGACGCCAGGTGAGGAGAGGTTACCAAAACTTTCAGAACATTTGATCCTTATCTTAGTATTTAAATCTCACATGTTCCTGACCATTATCTGTATCCCCCTCCCATGGAAGTGGAATGTTATTATACCCCTCATCCCTAGTATATTTATATAGGACATGGGTATCTGACAATAACTTTTAAAAAATGAATAATACTTACATGTATATTGATAACATTTAACTCGTGTAAAAGCACCTTTTTCCATGGGTGCAAGGAACTCTCCATATTCATATGCTTTATATGATATACGTTTGCAGAGGCCATTTGAAGTTGTCCAATGAAGCAAAAATGTGTTCGATAGAAAGGAAGAGTTTTCCTGGTCCCTAATGCAACTCTAAAGATCATAAAGCCAGCATGTTTACAAACATGGCTTTGGAATAACAAAGGAGGGAGCTAGTTTGGTAGATCTGAATTATTAAACGTGTAATTGGATCCACTATTTGTTAATGAAAAGAGGGAGAGAAAAAAGAAGTAGTCCATTCTGACAAATGAAGCGTGTCATTGATTAATATGAATGATTATTTGATGTATTTTCAATTTTTCATACCATGATACCATCAACTCTTTGACGCTTTATTAATTAAAATTTTAAAGGGAAGTCCAACCTTGATAGCAAACTCCTCCAGAAGAAAGAGGAACAGTTAAAGAAGCATACTGGTGAAAGTTTGAATGAAATCAAATATAAAATGAGGAACTTATGAATTTTTAATGGTTGCAATCACTATGGATACGATCTCTTCAAATTAGCTGGATCAGTAATGTCTCTATGATGTAGTGGCAGACAACTTTTCCATTTGTTCCAACACAAAATGACTAAAATTTAAATTCTTCAAAATGTTTGAATCAGGATTGTCTTTAATTTTTAGAGGACCTGTATCAAATTACTCTCCATAATAATGCTCCAAAGGTGAAGCCAATTGGGACAAAAACATTTATTTGTTATATTGTTGTATATGACAAACGGGAGAGTTATCCGTCCCTACGTCACAATCCATTGACAAAATTGCCAATTTGAGGTTCGCATAGATGTTGTGGTCATATATTTCAAACATTCATAACTTTCTTGAAATTTGCCTGATTTATTTCAAACTTTCGCCATTTTTGTTTCTCTGAATTTACTGCTTTCATTTACTGAATTTATTACAAGGTTAGATTGCCCTTAAATTGATTTTGCAGATTGAATTGGGGGTCGGGTCATCATAGCTGCACGAATGTACACAATGTGATGATACTGTTTTATATAGTTGGTGCATGTGTGAAGAGTCTCGAAAATTAATTTGAGTACCGTAAAGTACACAATAATATTTTTTAATTTTTACTTTATTGATTAAATATCCAATTTTTTAGTAACCCATGTTTGTGTCTTTTTTCTCCTGCACGTTTCTTGTTTGTTACAGGCACAGGGGGCTCCGTTGACAAACTGAAAATGTGAGGCACTCGGCCAGAGTGAATGCACCGAGCGACAGATAATGAACAAGAAATTACAAGAGTGTCAACTTGCTTGCCAAATTATTGAAAACAATTTCATGAAAAGTCTTAAAAGTTGAGTGTACCTAGTGAGGCTAGGTGGAGAACAGCCATTGGCTTAAGAAGGTATATGCGTTGACATGTAACGCAATGATATGACTTTCATGACAAAAGTCGATGAATATTTTTTTGAGGAGATTTTATATTTAAGTATTGCCGACGTCTGCAGTGGGAACACATTTCTGTGAATGTAAACACTATGGATTGCTGTTCAGCTGCTCTTTCACCTCACTTGCACATCCTGTGTATTCTCCAACCTCTGAGCGTTTCAGAGGATCATTGTAACAAAGTACTGCCTACATGTATGTATGCAGTGGGAACACATTTCTGTGAATGTAAACAGACTGCAAGGTCATTTCTTCAGCTCCTTCACCTCACAGGCTTCTGAAGGAAAGACATCATACCTTGAGTCTTGAGCACGGCTTTTGAAGGAATCTTCTGTTTCTGCGTGAAATGCTTATAGAAATTATGGAAATGCCCTACCAGAGAATGGTGGTAATCTATGTAAGCCTATTTTGGTGATTTGAGATTTGTTTGGAGTTGAAAAGGAATAGGGCACTCATTTACATACATGTAAGAGTAAAGTTGAGTTCTGGTCATGCGATTGCATTGTGAAAGAAATGTTGTGGAATGGACAAGAAAAGGCTAGCAAATAAGTATTGGTGTGCATTGCAAGATTCTGGAATCATCAAAATGATAAGAAATTTGGCCCAGTCTTGGTAAAGTTACAAGCACTGTACACAGAAAGATGTATATGGGACTACACAAACATGTGGCATAAAAATCTGTCCCGATTTTTATGATGTTACATGCCATATTTAGAATAATAAGGCATTTGAGCCGTGCTTTTCGAAAAACATTTTTTATCTGATGTTCTTCCACACCTGCATAATACAATGATAACACTCACAAATAATGTTCACCTCTTCCCAGAACTCAACCTTCTCTGTAAGTGTGTACCAACTATCTGTGAGGGCAAGTTTCAGGTATATGTCCACTGGTAGGTCCATGCTTCTGAAGTTTTATCAAGACAAATCCCCCTCTGCCTGTAAAAAGGCCATCACTCAATTGTAAATAGCAACAAACGCAAAACCTAAGCGTGAGGAGATCTTCGGTCTGTTTCGCAAACGCTGACCATGTAGAGATTAAGTTGCTGACTACCGTTAACCAAGTCCATTCGTTTATGTGCAGTTGTCCAAAAGAAGACGTAGATGGCGTTAACCAGTATTTGCCAGGCTACACTCCCTTTGATATAAAGTACATATTTTCTTAAAAACTGTTTTGCCTGGCATTGTATACTGGTGTTCTCTTAAAGTGTGAATGTACAGTTGTATAACTGGGATCTTTAAAATGATACTCAAGATTGACTGATCTTTTCAGGGTTTTGAAAACTTTTGATACTATTTTTTTTAATGTCCTTGAGCACAATGTGCCTTGTATTATCAAAATGTATCACTTATTAATTGAAGACAAGTACTACATGTATCTCAGAGAGACCCACATAAAAATCAAAAGGTCTTTAGGAAACTACTAGCCTGATGAGGATAAACATTGTGGGGTCTCGTTAAACTCTTTTCTTGAGTTCTTGTAAAGACACTACAGGGATTTTACAACAGACACTTAAACAAAGAATAGGAGTACTTTTCTTTATACCGTATACTATATGATATAAAGTTTGAATACACTGATTTTTAAGTGTATGAAAAATACTGCCTCAATCGTAAATATATTAGTGTTATTACTTGAAATGTATTCAAGGTTACTCAGGTTGCTTGAGGATGATGCAAAAAATAGTAAATTGTTGCTACCTCTTGCTATAATCCTGATATGGACCCGCCCCCCCCCCCCCCCCCCCCCAACAAAACAAAAACTTGTGGAAATTTCTATTCTAACAGAACGTTTGTGACTAGAGTGATATGCATCTTTTGATGTCATATTTGTTAACATTTTGCTGGTAGGTTACCCTGGCAAAAAATGCAGATTTCAAATTTGCTGGGTGATGCAAGATTGAAAAAACGGAATCCCTCCATTTGTATTGCACACAGTGCAGCATTGTCAAACATGAATATAATTATGCATGATTGATCAATGGTCACCCCCATCTGCCCCTTGACTGAGACATTGCCAATATAACAGGACCATGCCTTGCTTATCATAAGGTCACATAACAAGTGTAACATAACCTGGGAGATGATGAAATCTGGCCTGAAAGTCTGATATTTGATCTTTTTCTACTGCTGTAACAATACATGTATTATCACTCTAGTCATAACAAAGAGAGGTAATATTTCCATTGCCTTTGCAATGAGATACTTACTCATTTGTATTACCCAGAAACTTTGCCATCTCTTCTTTTTTCCCATTTAAAAAAAAAAAATTTGTATGCTGCTTGGAATATGTTGGTTTCTTTTTCCAAATTGAACTAGTGTATAGTAAAAATGAATTTCACACAAAGACTTATGTTATGAATATGTTTTTTCTCCAGAATTACTAACTAAAAACAGTAATTTTGCTGTATTATTTCAGTACATTTTTCCATGACAAGAATTTTTGCCCTGTTAATTATTTTTAATGTGAGAGATGAGATGCACTTCAGATGTATTTGTGATTATGTATATTTAGACGTACCGTACACGTATTAGACTACATCTTTGCAAATGTCGCTCTATGACATGGATTTAAGATGTCAAACATATGTGTTATTTATTTTGGAAATATATATATTTACATTACATGTAGCTGCCACACAGATGCAATTTCTTTATAGTGCTAGGTTAGGTAAAACCTTGATTTTTTTTTTCTTTTTTCTTCTTTTAAACAAATTATGTAAGGTGCACAGTTTATCCCATCAAGTCAACTTGTATAGTACTGTAAGTTAATTTATCAATTTCATGGCTGTACTTAGTGTGGATATATATTTATTTTGTTATATTATTTTATATTATTGTATGAATATGTCAGCAAACTTTAGCATTGGTATGAAATTTAAGCAATGGCTGGAGGGTTGAAACCAGTAACACTTCCTCTACATTTAATAAACAAGGCATGTTATCTACAGTTGTCTCTCAATTGGGCTGTACCAAGTGGGTATGTCACATCTGGTAGAATTTATTCCTTGGATTGCTCGAGTTGAGCTGCAATTAAATCCAGGGTTATGATTTTCAATACATCACATACATCAAGACCAATGTGGTGTACCATTTTCATAAAAACTAAGCATTCTTTTTATTGTATTTTATGTAGTTAAACAGACTTGAAATTATATGTGAAGTTTAGCTTAGCTAGTTTAGCTTGATTAGTATTTTTAATGATGGTGCTTCAGTGTGTGTTTGTTTGTAATTTTTTGCACTAATTGTTTCTTGTTTTTATTTTGTACCAATTGCTTTCACCATACACCATAACCATTCACCAGAAATATAATGCAGAATTTTTATTGCACTTGGAGCTTATTAGGACAAGGACTTATTCGTATAATGTAGGTGAGAACAAGAATGCTATTTAGAGCTTATGTTAGCTCACAGCACTGGTATCTAATTATCATGTGCACACTACCATCATCGGCATCAAAATTTATCTAGGCTTCTGTGCATTCACCATGTTTTTGAAATTGTGAAGGTCACTAAGCTCAGATCCAATAAGGAATTTTAAAAAGGTTATTTATCCAACCTGAATATATATTTAGTTCACGGGTAGTTGTGATTTTGAAATAACTGATGTGTTGTATTAAAACGTGTCAAGTAGTTTACACAAAGCCATATATCGTCCCTATTTTTACGAAGTGACGGTAGTGAGGAAAATCGTAACGCAAAGTGAATGCAATTTTTTTTCACTACCGTCACTTTGAGAAAACAGCGACGATATATTTATTTGAATTTTCAATCATTATATGAATATTTGATCTGAAATCAATGGGGAAAATGCTGAATCACTTTGAGGTTACACATACTTGTCGTTGACAAAATGTGTGCTTTGTCATCTTTCAAAATCAAGAATAGGTTATCAAATTATTTATAATAAAGGGCTAGGAAATATATTGCAAAAGATTTTTGTTCACGAATACAGTCAAACCTGTCTATGAATGTCACCCAGGGGCAACTGAAGACTGGTCATTGTAGACAGGTGGCCTTTCTAGACAGGTTCTTCTAAACATTTTTCTCTCAAGGGAGACAAAATACATGACCACTGTAGACAGGTGGTCTTTATAGAGAGGTGGCCACTAAGACAGGTTTGATTGAGTGTGTATTTGAAATGCAAGTTGATACAACAAGGAGAGGCTTCAATGCTGCCTTTGAGTGTTATATGTATTGCTCTTTTTATATTGCTTTTCCAAGGGATTATAAGGGTGCATTAATATGTGTGATATATATAAAAACAATATTTTTTGTTTACATTGAATCATAGGCAAATACCAATATGGTAACTGACAAAATGATTATACGTTTTTTAATACTTTGTTGTCATATATGATTAGTAGTAACATTTTTTGAATATTGAATAACTGTGTTCCAAACTCTGAATTATTGTCCTTATGATTTTTTTAAAGTTATTTTGTACTGAAATAGATTTTATTTGTGTAAGTAGAATATTGTTTTTGCTTCTACATTAGTTGTCCTGCATTAAAATGAATGAATCAGAGCTTGCTTAGACCAACACTGCTATTCATATACTCTGTAATAACATGTTTTGGATAATAACCTTTTAAAGCATAGCGTATGCTTATCAAGTTCATTGCTGATTTGTATTCAAATGTGAAGAACACATTTTTTAAAGACACATCAGTTTTGCTTGCTTACTCTTTTAGAATTAACCTAGTCATAAACTGAAGAATATTTTAACTTAAGTGTAACTTGACCACAATGAAATTATGAGTAGTATTCTCGAAATACTGTAAACAAACTTTTTATCTTATGAATGAAGTCCTGAACATGTGTGAAATTTGTGTATTTTATGTTGCTAACTGAAAAAAATATGTTGTAGCAATTACTGTGTGCATTGTGTATTCATTTAATGCCTATTGGGGTGAATGAATGAATGAATTATATTTATATTTGATTTAAAAATTAATGACATTTGATATACCTTATCATGCATGGTATGCATGCTCTCATTTACATAATCTTAATTTAATGATCTCTTTATAAAACTGTACAGATGGATGTAAATGTGCAATGCAAATGTATATATTGTTCTATATTATCAATGTAATTGTAAAATAAATTGATCGATTCATACAAAAAAAGTTCTTTTTTGTTCGTTTGTTTTCCTTATTTTGTTTTAGCAGACTGCTCACAAGGGGTTCTAACATCTAAGAGCAATATGATCAATTTTTTCCAAATGGCAATTTTACGTTTGAATTTTTGTTGGTGGACCACCATAGTCTTATATTGAAGTTTGTTGAAGTTTTTAAGAGAGCGCTGAAAAGTCACCCTTTTGATGAATGCTTCGAGTAATTATTATGTAAACCTACATTGTACATTGTAAAGCACTTTGAGAGGGCCTTCCGTCCTGAAATGCGCTATAAAAGAACGAACTATTATTATTATTATTATAGGCTTCAGGAACAGCTTATAACTTACAGGCTTAAAAGAAAACAAATGGTAGAATAAAAAGAAGTGAGAACAGCGAATTAAGTCATTAATATAAGGACAGTTTCTTTTTTCTTTTAACAGTGTTCTTTATAACGAGGTTCCATTGTATACACACTACAGATTCACACATTGAAAAAATAAAATGACAACATTATAAGGAATAGATAGACTCCTGAAATGCTTTTCATAGAACGCCTGTATCGCCAAGAAATAACAAAAAATACATATGTAATGTTTCGTCTTTGTTGGGGGGGGGGGGGGGTGGTAGAGGAGTGGGGAATTTCTCTGTAATTATTAAATGAAATTTCCAGGTTGTGGGCGAATTCAGTCTATCCATGGGTGATGATGCCGTTTCTGAATAAAACTTAAATTCATTGATAAAGTTTTATTAAGCGTTTAAAGCGTAGAGTATCGTAAATCACCTAGATTGTTCAATTAAAATAATTAGATAGCATATAGACCCCTACACTGAAGAAAAGTTTCGTTGAAAGGGGGCGCTATATGGAACGTGAGAGAAACGACAGAAGTATTGAACTATATAGGGTCCTAAAATGTTCACACACATTTTAACCGAAAATGGCTTTGATAAAGAAATTGAGGAATCCAAATTTTGGATTTACTCCTGCTGTGGTGGAGATATTTAACCAATTAAATCTAGGTAAACTAATTCGCCGTGTTCCAGTTTGTTTTTATTTACGTCCCTTATCCAGGTACACTGTGACATGTTCAGAGGGAGGTCCAGGGTTCAATGACTGAAATCAAACTTCAGCAAAAGTAGCGTGCGTAGTGCATTCAAGCGGGGCTTACGAGAAGAGATTTTTACCAGTCTTTTTTCTGTTTCCCGCGAAAACTTGATCAGCTGATAACGTGTTTGTATGCTAATTTCCATTTAACAACACATCAACATTCGCACACGTGCGCGGTGAAACAAGTGAGATGCTGTCAACGGAGAACGTGTCTTGAATTTGCTTTCTGAATATGTACATGTTGATAACTGTCATACTATATCTTTCTGCTTAGACGTTTGTCTGGTAATCCGGGAAGGTCCTGATCATATTCAGGGAGCGTGTGTCATTTGCGTTTAGTTTAAAATTAGATTGAAAATTTATGTCCACATAAATTTGTGTGTTGTGATTGACGTCCAATTTTGTTGCTAGAAATTCGCGGTTCAGCTCAGCGAACGAACGTGGGTAGGCCTACTCGCTCGCAGCTCGATCAGTCCACCGAATCTGCAGCTTTCATCTATCTCGCTGAACACCATCTTCTGTTCTGTTTTGCTTTGCCACTTTTCTTAAATCAATCATCATGCCAGGAGAATTATCAGAGTATGAAAAACGTCGATTGAAGAACATCGAAGAAAACAAGCGAGTTTTAGCTGGACTTGGCATTCTGAAACCGGTCAGTTTAATTTCCATTTTATTTTTTACTTTGTTTTAGGAGTAAACAACAGTCAATATGCAGATGGGAATAGAAATTAGACTAGATAAGAAGGTCACACTGCCTTAATCAATACATCATGAATGTTGTTGGTCCAGAATTTGGCCAATATTAATTAACAATCTCCCCAATGACGTGATCTCCCTCTGACTAGAAAAGAAAATCCCTCATTTGTATTTCACTTCCACAGTTCATTGCTCCAAAGAAGACAAGTGGAATCAAGAGGAAACGTCCATCTACTGCATCACCAAGAACACCTAAGACACCACGCCTGACAGATGCTGGACCTGATGGAGGCAGCGATTATTCACACTTTGGCAGAAGGCAGTCTAGGAGGTTGCGGGGAAGTGTAAGTTTCTTTTGCTGATAAAAAGTCTGCATGTATGTTTAGGAATATCGATCTTTCAGTGACATTTCCAGGATTCTCAGGCTTGTTAGGAAGGGGGCTCATCAATGAAATTCTATGATACACACAAAATACATGGTTATCACAATTGTTGACCCATTTTGATAATGAAAACGATAAAAATAGTATTAGGCCCTACTGCCATAGGGTCTACTGGATTTTTTTTATAGTGCTCATATTGTCCAAGACATCCATACAAGGAGTTTAAGGTGCCCCAATGTAAACATTCTCTGACAAGTTCTGGTAGTTGAAAAGAAATTAGAATGAAACTTGTTATATAAGCCCTCATGTTTTCCACATGTGCCAGATATTTTGACGTTCCGTCGATGATTCCCTTTAAAATTAAGTGAATGAAAGAACATGTAATGAAAGCTGCCAGTCTTTGTGTAAGTACAGCAGACCTCAATCTCACGCGTGTTCCTACAAAGCGTAGCACACACAGCTATATTCATTTGTTTTCACAGTATATTTCTATTTCTATGCCACATCCTTCTGTGTTTGTTTCCATAGCAACCGATAGAAGGTGGTGATGTTGATCTTGAAGCATTGGAACATAGCCTTGATCACCAAGATGCAGACTATAAACCAGTCAAGAGAGCTCCCAGAGATAACACCTTTGGATCCATACCAGGTATCAATGTACTTTGAAGACATGGTTTAGATTTTATTACTTGCCATTTAGAGACATATTATCATCTAAAGATGCAGATTCTGAGCAGGGTCAGGGGAAGGGGGTTAGGGGGGCTGTATGTGAGATGAACCAAATTTACAGACTAGTTAGCTGAAATTGTTCACAAACAAAATTATCAAAAAGTCTTGAGATTTCTAAATTTGACACCAGAGGCTTTGAAATTGTTCAAAGAAACAAAAACGTAACAAATCAAAAATAAACATAACTTTCTTTGGAGCTACTGCTATAAAAAAAGTTAACATTTTTTTAATTGTGTACAAGCTTTTAAATGGTCTCACCCCTTCCCTTCCCCCATTGAATAATTTTATATTATGTGTTGGAAGTGAACTTGATATGATATCCTGGGAGAAACTTTTATAGACCAACTTATAAATCATGTATGTACTTCATTTCCGAGGCCCTCTTATCTGGGCTTTTAAGTGGTGAAGCGAAATACAATGATGTAAACGAAGCTATTGCATTGGAAAATTTATTTGTAGAAATGTTTTCCATTTTTTGTTTATTTACACATTTTTTGTTGTTTCCCTCAAGGTATTGAAATTGGAACTACTTGGGAGATGAGAATGGAGTGCTCTAGAGATGGAGTGCATCGACCTACCGTTTCTGGTATCCATGGTAACGAAGATGGTTGTTACTCTGTAGCATTGTCCGGTGGCTATGAAGATGATGTAGACATGGGTGAATGCTTTACCTTCACAGGACAGGGTAGGTTATAGGTTTAATTAAATAGGCATTCTTTTGGTAAAAGATATATTGTAGCACCATGATTTTTTTTGCAGAAAGTTTATTATCCTTGGTCTGCATCAAGTGAAATATGGTCTTGCATTATTCTTAGGTTGATACCCCAGTAGGGGGATATGCCTGTGGTATTTTTTCTCTTAATTGCCCCCCCCCCCCCCCCCCCAACACACATACACACTCATTATTGGAACCAAGCTGTAAATGTTCATATTTATGGTCCTCTGTAAAGCAATCTGATTTGTAAATAGCTTCTTATTGAATTGAATATTTTTGTTGAAGATAAGGAATCCAGAAATGATCTTTAGTGGTCATACTGTCATGTATAATTTGATATATAAGTAAACAGATGATAATAAACTTTCGTTGTGATATTGGTGACCCTTTCTCTGTATTCATCAGGTGGAAGAGACCTTAAAGGCACCAAGAATAATCCTAAGAACTTGAGAACTGCACCACAGTCCAAGGACCAGACCTTAGAAAGAGGTAGGTGTACTTTTATGACAAGAAACATCTTTCCCAAACTTACTGTATGACAAGAATAAGTGATCCTGAATAGTAATATGATATCAACAATTTGTTTAACACTGAAAATCAGCTGTTCTTCTTGAGGCCCTGCAATTGTGTTTACCGTAGGTACCTGTTTACACCTGGGTGGAGAGTGGCAAGAGTGGAATAGCGTCTTGTCAAAAGACGTTTGTGCCGGGCCAAGATTTGAACCATCAACCCTTGGATTGAGAGTAAAGTGAATGAACCACTGCACCACTGCAGTCACACCTCTACATAGTAAAGTTGTGTGGACCAACAAAATATAAAAAAACTATTAATCATATTTTCTGACATGCACTTAGTTATGACTTGGCACACTATGCTAACATAGATCGGGACCAAAACCTCACTTATTTAAAAAATATTTATTTGCAGATCAACTTGGGTGACATGCAACAATGTAATCAATTCATTCAAAGGTGTATGAACAATTGTTGTTGTTGTTTTAGTTTATAGGCGTTTGTCATTCAGAAGTGAACGTGAACATTAATAGTCTAATTATAATTTTTTTCAATGATCGGACCCCATCTCAATCAGCAAAGACAAGGAACAAGAAAAATGGCCTCCTGCTTTTTCATTTTGCATTTATTTGTAGATTTTAAAGATGATGCAATTAGCTTGATTCAATGAATTATCAAAAATAGCTTTTTTCGATCTCTAACTTGGGAACCTGATTTTACCATTTACAATTCAAATTTTCCTTTTAGGGAATCTAGCCCTAAGCAAGAATGTAGAAATGGGGAATCCTGTCCGAGTCATCAGAGGTTACAAGTCACCCAGTCCTTACGCTCCAGAGGATGGGTATCGTTATGATGGTAAGAATAATAATAATAATACTCGGTTTTTATATAGCGCTCATTTCAATCACTAAGCGCTTCCAAACCTGGAGATTATTACCCCGGCTTTAGCTGTGCCGCCATTACGCGCTGTAGCATTTCAAGGAATTAATTCCTGCCAGGTACCCATTTACATCACCTGGGTTGAGTGTGGCAAATATATATCAATGTCTTGCCAAAGGACATTAGTACCGTGGCGGGTCTCGAATCGCGGACCTTGTGATCAACAGTCCGGTGACTTAACCACTTGACCACGGCATGGTAAAAATATGATACTAGACTTCTCTAGATATGAATTCTGTTTTTTAATTTGTAGTGGAAATATTCCTGAAATGTAGAAACTGTTGGCGTTTTATCATTATTTTTCATTTTCCCTGCCCACCTCCCTTACATTTCTCTCCTTGTTCATATTTTTCTGTTGGGGACACGAACCAAGGGTTGGCATTATAACTTTTACATATGGGACAGATATTTCTCTTGGTGCGGATAGGTAGCTGCCAATGTGGAAGGCATCTATACAAGCACTAATGACATTTACAATTTAGATTTGTTATAACCATATTAAAAATCCCTGCCTTAAATATAAAAGATAAATACACATAGTGTCTTAATGTGGCCATGTCTTTTCAAATTTGTGTAGTTTGGTAAAATGTTATAAAACAATGATCTCTAGGCCTGTGCCCAAAGTTTGACCTATTTCAAGCATTAATTTGAAGAAAAAAAATCATCTGATTCATGTACCACCCCAACCCTGAATATCTAGCTGAAAGTACTTCAAGCCATTCATTTTTACCCCTCTCTTTACCATCCAAGGTCTTTACTCTGTAGAGAAGTTCTGGTTCACCACAGGTCTCTCTGGGTTTGGGGTTTACAAGTTTGCCTTCAAGCGATGTCCTGACCAGGCCCCGCCTCCTTGGGAGGTGGATCAGGATGAAGAGAAGAGAGAGAAGGAGGAGTGTTCATCGGATAGTGGCTTCACAGAACATTCTGAGGAAGGTATAATCAAGTGAAGGTATAATGATGCAGGGAAAAAATTAATATTTATTTTTCGGGGGCTACTTTTCAAGCTTGCTTGCATGGAAATAACATTCTAAAATTTGTTTTGCATTGAACACTATGCAAATTTACAGGGGCTCTTTTCTGATATTCGGGGGCTATTTTGGGCATTTCGGGGGCTAATTCGCCCCGAGCCCCCGTGTATTTTTTTCACTTGTTATGATGTGTTGATAGCCCAGTATTCTCTCCAGCTAGAATTGCTTGGGGTTTTATTTCTTACAAGGTACTAAATTACAGTTGCAGTCAGGTTTCAGGTTAGGATTAAGGTTAGATACGGTCAATGATACAGTGTTGAAGTTGAAATGCCCTACTGTTAATTTGGTCATTGATTAACAAAACAAATGCAGTTATTTAATTCCTTTGCATTACAAGGTTTTAAAAGCAGTGATAGATTAAGAATTGTATTTTGGGGGTCGAGGCTAGACAAGGAATATTTCAAGTCACTCAAAATGTGGAGAGCTTGAGAACCACTCTTCAAAATTTACAAAAATATTACAAAAATCATAATTTCTAGTGGTAAAGCACTTGTTAGTTAATGTGTTTCATTGTATCCTTTGATGTGATATTTCCTGTGTTGGATAAATCAGCTACCAGTTGGTGGCCAGTGGCGCGATTAGTATGATGTTACTACATTTCAGTTGATCTGGCCTTTTATCTAACTGGAAGGCTTGCAACACCCTGCAATTTTGATATTGCTATTTGTATGACAGTTCAAGACTT
Source organism: Strongylocentrotus purpuratus (assembly GCF_000002235.5). Classification (NCBI taxonomy): domain Eukaryota; kingdom Metazoa; phylum Echinodermata; class Echinoidea; order Camarodonta; family Strongylocentrotidae; genus Strongylocentrotus; species Strongylocentrotus purpuratus. The sequence continues at coordinate 6,229,618 of NW_022145613.1, read as the reverse complement.
TGATCAGGAATAGAAAAAAATGTTCCATTTTGTCTGTTTAGAGCCAGAAGGGCATTGACTCATATACTTCAATGCAGATTTAATGCTTTTCTGGTTCTAAAATAACTAATGATTACATACTACTTTAAACTAGTTTGCGTTTCTTTCAAAATCAATCACAGTTGGCTTGTAAGGTGTGGTGAGCTTTAATTGAAGAATTACAACTTAGGATCTTTATGGTTATTTGTGTTTCTTTGCTTTTTTCAGGTTGAAGAGGACAAGAGTAGTGAGACTGCCGAGGACATTAGTGAACTCTCACCAGCCAGTAGCCCTCAGAGCAGTCACTGATTGGTCAAACTGCTATGATGTCATCCCTTATAGAGCTCTGATTGGTCTAAATGTTATGGCATCACCAGCAAGCGAGCAGCTGTGATTGGTCAATTGTTTGTGTTATGATTAGGTTGAGTGTAATTAAGTACTAATCTGTAATGATATCATTATTTGTTATTGGCCATCATTACATCAACAGTAAGTTAGATGTTATTGGAAAGCCTGCGTTTTTATCATTTTATCAATCTTTCTATGATCATTATGTCTTCCAATTTCTGTATCATGTATGTGTTGTTCAATGGTGTAGTGTAGGTTTGGTCAGGGGAGGGAGGGGGGGGGGGTCCTGGTTTTAATAGATACACAAAAATATGAGGATCTGAAAGGAATGGGTAAGAAGTTGTATTTTCTTTTTTTTACACCGTTCCTCGATTCGTTCTCTTCTTTTGCTCATTTTCCCCCTTCGTTTTCACTCTTTGCCTGTCAAAAAAGGGGGAAAACAGGAGGGGGGGGGGTTGGGAAGGGGGTCTTCTATAATATATGCCAACCACTGATTGTTCATATTTGTGTTTGAATTTTATCTGTTCTAAATTTCATTATGTACTATCTTTATCTCTCTCTCTCTCTTATTTCACCCTTTGTGTCCAGTTCTTTCAATCTCTCTTATATTGTCTCTATTGGATCTACCAAACTTCCAGTTTTTACGGTATACATGTATGTTATTTTAGAACTCGTGATGGAAGTTACCTATATTTCAATTTTTGTCTTCCTTCATAAAAATTGCATTATGTAGCTTGATACAGGGTTGGTGCCAGTTTCATTTAATATGATTACAGAAACTTTCCAGTCAGATAGGGTACTAGCCATTACTTGTGTATACATTTAGCAATTGTTCTTGTCAATGCACATACAAGGCAAATCAGTTACATGAAATCTGGTAATTTTTTTCTTTGGCGGGGGAGGGGGGGGGGGGGTAATGTAGATTGTTTTGTCATTCTCAGAATTTTGCAGAGGTATGAACAGTTAGATGTTTGCTGGAAAATTAGGGATCATAACAGATTCCTGGTCTGATATTTTCAAAATACTCTTCAAAATAAAAACAGTTAATTGGAAAGTAAACGCTTTACCCTACATAAATACCACTTGCTTTTATACCCACTGCTTTTAGTTGATAATTTTAGGACTTTCCTTTTATAATCTTTGCTATGTAACTGACACCAATCCTGTGAATGTATGTATATATATATAAACTATGTTTGTATTCAGCCAGCTAACCATTCACTGCCAGGTGGTTATATATTCATGTCTTCCAGTATTACTACTAGAATTATTATGGATATGTTTTCTTGAAATATTGTCCGGTGCTGAGAGCTAGAAGGGTGTTTAAATCAGTCTCTGTAAAGTGATGCGAGTTAATGCCCTTCTAATGCTCAGGAGATGACATAATGTGTGTTGTATATTTGTACATAGATGTAGATGTAGTTTAGGTTTTGCTCCACGCACTGTATACCCAAGTGACAAGATAAACGAAGCAGTGGCTGAAAGTAAGATTTGATAAATGTTCTTGTATTATCTGATCTTTCTCATCACTGTTTTATCGATCCTGCAAATTGTTAATTGTTGCTATGGGGCTATTTGACCACTACTGGGGAACCCTATCAATAGCAATTTTAGCGGGGGGGGGGGGGGGGGGGGGGTATTATCTTATCTTTCTTACCGCAGTTTCATTGATCCTGCAAATTGTTAATTGATGTTACGGACCTTTGACCACTATTGGAGAACCCTATCAATAGCAATTTTAGGGGGAGGGGTTATTATCTTTTCTTTCTTATCACAGTTTCATTGATCTTGCGAATTGTTAATTGTTGTAATGGGGCTTGACTAGTATGGGGGGAACCCTATCTCTAGCAATTTTGATGATGGTGAGTCACTGGGCTCTTTCTCCAATTAGACAATGCATTAATCTATTTCACCTTGCACCAAATGTTGTTTGGTTACAGTGTGGTGTGTTTACCATTAGATCTTGTTAGATGTTTCCAAGCAATGTGTCTGTTATGCATTTTATCAAGTCTTTGGTGTTCATAAGTCATTATCTTTAGGAGCCCATTTCTTAATAATGGAGGTGATGATTTTGAGGGCCTTTCCTGTTGCTTGATGCATATGAGCCTATTCACCCTTTGATATCTTCAATAGATTTTTAAATGTACAGTCTTGAAGAAGTAAATATTGTCTGTATAAAGCATGAGTAGATTTTATGAGTAGATTTGTAGTGGTTTGTTTTCAATTTCTCTATATGTCATTTTCTAGTTACGAGCTGTAGTAAGTAGTTGTAGGAACTGTTATTTTAAACTTCAAATTCAACGAAGTACAATTCATGCAACGTTTGGAATCATACTTTATTGTTGCTGCATATTGGGTTGATCATGGTGCTTAGAGTAATAACCAGTACTTAAAATTATATGAAATACTTCTTGAAAACTAAGAGGACATAAAGGTGACATCTCCAAGCAAATTTGTTACGCACACTGCTTCAGAATATATGATTGGTAGTCGTAGAGAAATGTCAGACTTTAGGAGGTAAATCAGAGTTTCTCTGAGATGTAGAACAACTGTTGTAAATAAGACAATTGCCAAATATTACTTCTTATGTGCCAAGTTAAATTGAATTCTATTTTTTAAGAGGTGGTGTTCAAGTTTGTGTTAAAATGATAAGATGTTTAGTGCATGCATCCAATTCGGTCCATTTCCATACTTGTGGATCTACATGTTCAAGAGTTCAACGTTTCAACTATATTTGAGTATGCATGTATGTACTTACATTTAGAAAACTGTTGCTATTTCAAACATTATTGAATTTTGTATTACATAAGCAGAGGTACATTTTACCATTTTTTAAACAGTACTTAAATGTGAGTTTGTTTGATGTACTAGTATGCATAATTATGTGAAATTTTTTATTGTTCTGAAGAATTTGTATTTTCATTAGTTCCAAGGTTGGCCATACAGAATGGTTTTGATATTTTAATATGTTGCTATTGCTCATTAATATGTAACTTGCTTTTCATTGTTTCATTGCCCAATTTCAATTTATTTTAGCCAGGTTATCTTGCATTGTCATTTTTGTCAACATACAGAAGTTTGTGCATGTTTCTGCTATTTTTGTTTTTTTAATACCATTGAAATATTTTACATTTATTTCCAGACTTTTTAGAGAACAGACTATGACTTAATCTGCAGGTAATCATGGGTTTTATGTTTATCCCCATTTCAATACAGTGCATTTGTCTTGTTCTTACTTGAATTTTGCCAATTTTTGTTGTGCAGCATGGCTGAATTATGATGTTATAATGTGACTTTTAATGCACTAATTAGGCAATCAATGGACAAATAACAATGGGTGTTCTTTTGAAGACATTTTTTTTTAAATTTTAGATTTTACCTCTGGCTATATGTCTCTTTTGATAATAAACAATTCAATGATTTTTGTTAAACAACATGTTCAAGTTTTCATTTTTGTCCAATCTCCTTATGTATTGCAATCAGTGTCATAGCATGAGTCCTGCCAATGATAGGATACTGTTTTCAGGTAGAGAGGGGGACTTGCTAAGTAAATAAAATGCTAAAGAAGAAAGACAATAAATGGGGCTTGGGTGGGTAAGGGGATGCAAACTTTTTCATTATTCCTTCCTCTCCCTTTCTCATTCTTTCTATGCCACTGATGGGGAGGGATTATTCTCAGATAGAGAGGGCAGTAGGATGATGAAGAGAGAAAGATTGAAAATAGAGGACATATTTTGTTTGTAAGGAAGACATGTATAGTTGTTGTTTTTTTTAAGAGAAGAGGAGGGGCTTCAGAAAGCTACTAACTGATAAATCTGTGTATGATGATCAGAGGTTTTGGGTTTTTTTTGCTTTTCCCCCAATGTATATGAATTACATATAACAATTTTACCTTGAAATTGATAAGGTGCACATAGCATACGTTGACTGATGGAAAAGAAAAAATGACAGAAAAGTGCTGAATTAAATAATGCACAACCAGCTGTCGTCGGTACCCCTCCCCCCCCCCCCAAAAAAAGGGGAATTTTTCATATTTGTGTTCAGTTTGCAAGCTTGCAAAATATGAAGAATTATAAGTTGGTATTTGGAGGGAAAAAAACTACTGTCCCCATAGGCATGTCGATCTACTTTATCTGCTGGGGAAGGGGGGGGGGTGGCGAATAGTCATCAGAAGCATTCACTACACTGCATAGAAACTTATCCTGTGATTATATGGGGGGGGGGGGGAGGAGTGATGGGCTAACGGGCATCACAAGCGTTCAATGTATATGCAGGAATATAAATAAGATCTCATTTTATGATTTTTTTTTTTATTGTGGGGGGGGGGGCGGTGGGCAAACAGTTATCAGAAGCGTTCAATATATATGCAGTAATATAAATAGGATCTCATCTTATGATTTTTTTGGTTTTTATTGGTTGGGGGGGGGGGGGGCCGTGGGCAAACAGTTATCAGAAGCGTTCAATATATATGCAGTAATATAAAGAGGATCTCATCTTATGATTTTTTTTTTTTTTTTTGGTGGGGGGGGGGGGGGGACGGTGGGCAAACAGTTATCAGAAGCGTTCAATATATATGCAGTAATATGAAGAGGATCTCATCTTATGATTATGGGGGGGGGGGGGGGGACAAGCGTATAAACTGTGATTGGGTATGTATGATTAGGTCAACATCAATCTTTACAATGCTCAATTATTTGTTAATAAACGGAATGTTTAGAAAGGTCGATCAAATTTTAAAAGCACAAAGCACACATCACATAAAACAAAACAAACAAAATGTTTACCAACCATGAATTTTATTATCGAAAGTAAAGAAAGTTATCTTTTTATTGATACAGAAATTAGTGTACAGAGATATTGCACATGCGCAGTCGATTCCTATTTGATACAGAAGTCATTGCACGTCTAAAGATTACTGAAGCTGGCCATAGGAGGAACATTCATCTATCTTCTATCATAAATCTATATTTTCACGTACTTAGTAATATTTTTTTAAAAATAATGACAAATTCGTATTACTGAAACCACTGGATTGAAACAGAGATAGAAGCATTATATTATGCAGACTTTAGAAACAGAGAGAAAGATACAGCATTGCGTTGATTTAAACAAATTATTCAGTCCTAAAAGCCTCCAAAATTATTTTTCATTTGTGAAATAAATACATGTGTAAATCCATTTCAAAATTTGAAAATATCTATACCATCATCAAGGCTCCCTAAATTCTATAATTTTTAGGCAATAAAAAAAAAACGGGTACATTGACGACAACTCATTTACATGCCTGTTTCCTTAGAGACAAACAACGGCACCAAAAAAATGTACTACACATTTAAAGTGGTATCACCCCCTAAGTTATCTTAATCTGAAGTTTTGTGTAGATTTTTCATAATGTAACGAGTCCAGTTTTTATTCAGAAAACAGGAGAAAATTTCAATTCTTGATGCTTAATTCATAAAGCTTAAGGTGTTCTGTTCGTTATTATGACATAACAAATCATCCATTTTTTTTCTACGAGCAAAAATGTTGTAAGAGTAGATTTGATATCCCAAAGTTGGTCCTGTAATTTGGACAATTAGTAATCGTCAAAAATGGTCATGTCTGTGGATTATGGTCTTGCTATAAGGCACTTCTATTTACTTTTATTCTATTCATCGCACTAACAAGAACATACATTTGAGATATATCTACTAAGCATGCTTTCTTATTGCATCATTTTGTTCGATTATGTAAAGTTTACTCAATTAACTTCATCTAATATATTATAACAAAATACCAGTCCGTCCTAACTTTCCACTCTACGCCCCCCCCCCCACCCCCCTACTCAGCGTTATTTAGGGTACGAATATGCGTGTTCCCTCCTTTTGAAAACACCCCTTTAAGTCCGGTGTGTAAAGTTAATTTTGTGTACTACGAGCCGGACTTTGGTGCGTAAAAAGTACCCCTTTACCGGACATTTTGGTAACACGCATGCGGTCATGACGACCCCGGAGTGGGGGGGGGGGGGGGGGGGCGGGCTCTACGCACATCCATTTTCGGAAAACTTTGCCCATTACAGACAGGAGCAGTTAATGCTAGTGAATGGGGACTTCTTTATAGCTTACACATCTAAGAAAAATTAAATCAATATCGCAATTGTATCTATCACCATCTTAAAGAAGCTATCAGACATAGCTTAGTGTGTCCACATCAGTATTAGATAGCAGAATTTCTCTATACCTGTACCTTTTTCTCACGAATTACAATTGACATTGAACTTAACCTTTATGCTGTCTTATCTTACAATATACCAATTAATCTCTAAAATTCTGACGCTCTATTTGAAAACTGTAAAGCACTTTAAACATATCATGACGGTGTTGCGAATGTTTGCATCTCATTTTAAGATAATCGTCCTCATTTGGAGATATGCTGTCAGGTTTTGAAACTTATTTTTTTGAAATATTGAACACAAATATTATGAAAGTTTGCTTGGTTTTCCCATTTAAAACACAGGCGGAACAAGAAAATATACAGGAGAGAGTGACACATTATAACATTTGTAAAAAGTTTGTTCAATTATAGCATTCATTTCGATTTTCTTACATGTAAGTGATACAGGAATCAAAATGCAAATTATTTTAATCTGCTTATAATCATGACGATGATAATAGAGTAATTTATTTTATCCAATTTTATAAATAGTGGATATTTTAATACATGCATACATATTCAATGAATAAACTCATTGTTTTGTCCTAAGAATAATTAACTTTTTTTTTTCAACAATCCACAAACGTGCGTCGAAACGTGGGCAGAAAGATAATTTTGTGCCGTGTGAAATATTCAAATTAGGCACAACTGCCGAATTGATACAACTGCGCGATTCTGTACATATTATTAAGGCGTCATTAAATCAACCATGACACTAATTACCATAAATTCTGAACTATTTACAAATGCTTGCATTGCCTTATCCAGCTTTATGATATATTCTATTATTATATAATATTTACATATATCTAACTCTATAAAGTTATGCATAGTACGGAATTATAAATGTACATATGTATGCATGAATGTCTCATTTGCATAACAATGAGAAAGAGCAAGTAATCAAGGTTAAAGTTCATTTTCGCTGTATATTTCCCAAATTTATAAACCACAAGAAAGAAACAAGCTTACATGATTGAGATAATCATTTCGTAAAAGCTGTTAAAAATATCTTGTTTCTTTGTTTTTGTACATTGACATCCTTTTTTGAAATATTGTAATGTTACATTATGACTTTGTAGAGCTGCCATTCAGGCCTTCTATTATTTCGGCAGATTTTTACCCCATTCCCAAAATATCAATCATTTACAAGGTTAGTTATACCCCTCTTGGTAAATAGAATTAAAACAATTACAATTTGTATTTTACTCATTAACATGGGTATATGTTTACTTTATCAGGGGGAGGGGCAGCCAAACCAAATCTGTGGCAATGAAAGGATTAATAATGCTCACATCTGTAAATGGAATAATGAAATACATACAGATTGCCCCCCCCCTCCCCCTGATTACTATAATGCCCTTACATGATTTGTTCTCTGATAAAATGTCAATTATAAAGAAACAAAGACAGAATACAAGTACAGAAGCACTACACAATGGTCGGAAAAACAGTGAATGTTGGCAAAAATGTGCAGGTGCATATAATGACTGACTGCCATGAAACTACTGAAAGACATAACGTAGCCATACTCATTTATTGGGGAAGAGAATAACAAGAAAATATATAACCTCTTCGGCAGCACATTTTTCTATAGTATCTGTTTTGTATTTGTGTATTTTTTACAAGTTCTAAAGCACACCTAATCCAACTGGAATAGTTCAACAAATTGGGAAGAATGAAACAGATTGAAAAATAGTAATATGTAATAATATATATCAATTCAATAAACTTAAAGTTCAAAATAACAACATACAAATAGAAGCGATATTGATAAATCTTAAGAAATGCTATAGGCACACACAAAAAGTTTACATTTTCATGTACAATTATTGTCAATTGTCTGAAAAACACAGATTCACAACTCAATATCATGAAACAAAAATGATCATATCAAATTTATTTTCAATATCACTCCTCTAAGGGTCTTTTATACATAGTATGACATACACGGAATGTTTTTGATATACTTGAGCATCTATATGTAGTAAATAAATAGTTTCCAAGAAAAGCTGTACCACAATTTATTGTTGAATCCTCAGCTAACGCTCACAGGCATTGCAAAAAAAGGTGACACAGCCAACTATATCTTTCATTACAGTTCCTCTCATCTCAGCAGCACTTGCTTGCATTTGCAACACTCCTCTTAGTACAATTGAATCGTCCAAGCCTCATTTTATTCTTCCCTTCCATGACACTAGAAGGGAGAATTAAGAGGCAACCACCATATTTGGAATGGAATTGTCCATATCATTCCTGACTGTTTCGTCTTTCCCTATCAAGTAATACGTCATCAGTTCACCTTTACCTTTGACCTTTACGAGTCCACGCTTTTCAAATTTGAAGCCGTATCTCTTCAGGATGTTCATACATGCTTCCACAACCTGGTGAGATATTGAGAGAAATGGAAAATCAGAAATTATTTGCACAGCCAAGTTTTTTAAATTCCTTCACACACAAGAAACATCTATTCAATTACCAAATATTCTTTCTCCAAAATGTCTTTCATATTATCTTAAACAGATATCACCATGATCACAATTTCTAAATAGAAAAAAGACTATTTCTAATAATACCAAATGTTAAATACAATATTATTGTAAATGCTGAGGTTTAAGCCCTGTTTTCATGGCATTATTTCACAGTTTAAAATGAGGCCTAAAAAAAAAAGATGTGGTATTTTCCCTTTGCGACCGACCCAAAATCTTGAAATCTAATACGGTCGGCTTTTTAAAAAAGTTAGTTTTTTACCGATTTTTTTAGAAAAAAATGTAGAAAAGAATTCAAAACTAAATATCAGCCCAAAGAGGGAGTAAAAAAAAAAGATTTCCGACTGACTGACCCATGTTTTGGCACCTAAAGGGCAGTACAACATCTTTTTTTAGACCTAAAGTTACCTGAATTTTTCCTGGTTGTCCCGTGCTCTCCATCCTACTGGAAACATTGACAGTATTTCCCCAGATATCATAGTGAGGTTTGGTTGCTCCGATCACTCCGGCTAAAATAGGCCCGTGGTTGATACCTGGATCGGAGGAAGACAGACAGACACATCATTACCAATTTCAAAGTATTTTCTACTCGGGGACCTAGAGAAGATATGTGGGGTGTGACAGAAACTTTTAGAATGTCTAAAGCGGTTTTTGTGTGTGTAAAACAAGTACAATACCCCCAAAAGAGCGTGTGAAAGAACATATAATTTGGGAAATGCTAAGACTTTTTACTTTTGGTATTGCCTAAACAATCAATCGAGGAAAGCTTATCAATTCCCTGGTATTGTTAACCCTAGTTAAGTGATTTGTTCAAACGGGGGAAATAGCGTGGGCAAAATTGCATTTTTCTGAATAGTAAAGGTTTAATCTGTATGCAAGACAAGCCAACAGATGGATAGAACTTCACTTTTATCTACTCAAAATATCCTCACATTGACAGGATATTTGTATGTCTGCTATATAAATATCTTATAATATTTACCCGACTCTAGAAAAATAGCAACATTTTCGCCCCTTCCCTTTTCAACACAGAGTTAAGGAGATGAAAATAACTGTTATAAGAACAATAAAAAAGTAGCAGTGTATTTTGTTCATGAAAATACATGACTGCAAAATATATTCTATTCTTTAATTCATATAATGAACAACTGCTAACCTATTTTGAGCATGAAGTTATTAAAGCTCTGTGCGTTGATGGTATCCAGTGTATTGCGCATTGAGAAGGCTAGATCGACCAGGTCAGCTAGATGCTGCCATCTCTCCATGTCATCACGGTAGTGAATCTCTTCCGGGTTAGGAAACACTCCAGATGCTGCCATGTAAGTACTGTTGATGGTCTTGATCTTGAGAATGGACTTGAACCGTGGCTCATTGAGAAGCTGAGGGGAAAAGAGAGAAAAAACGTTAAGAGGTTTTTTTCAAAAATTATGAATGCTTCAAAAAAGTTCAGATCCGGGGCTTTCCTCATAAGCCTACTACTTTCATATATTTAGTAAAGAGAACAACAACAAATTCAACTAACAAAACACGTGGCTAACGTTTATATCATATCAGTATCGTTTGGGATACTATGTGGCTAGAATGTCAGAAAAAATGTTGAATTCTGTAACCAGGATATTTCAAAATTCGTTTTATTGTAAAAATTAAGAAACAAAATTAGAAACACAAAACGTTTGAATCGAGAGTTCAATACCCCTATCTGATTGCTACAATTAAACAAGGCTTTTGATAATAACACTAAAACAAATATACAATTATATAAAACAAATTATGATAGATAAATATATATATAGTAGATTATATATAAATAGATCAAAACCACATCTGATTCATACTATTTCATAAATTCCAACAGGCAATGAGATCAAAGGTTCTTACATCATCGAAATCACTGATGATTTCGTTGAGGAATCGAAGGCATTCAGTGCCCTGGTTGTTGATCGCATCTTCAGAGTAGAAGTCAGAAAAGTTTGGCATAGATGCAAACATAACACCAGACTCTGTGTAGCTCTGAGCATACAGTTCCTGGGAATAATAAAGAACACAAAATGAAAGTACTAATTTTAGTACAGTGTAGCATGGTTGTTTGGTTTCATCTTTGTATATGTTTCAACGCACCTAGGAATGTTCTGACAACCATAATGTTCTGATGCCCCTATTTGCCGATAACTCAATGTTCGATTATTCCGACGCCCCTATGGTAAAAGCCCAGTGTCCGCCAATCCCACTTTCCAACAATAATGACGTTCCGACACCTGTATGTTCCGCCTGACAAGTATGTGTTTCAATTCTCCTATTAAGGTTTAAGGCACCATACATTGAAATACCATTGGATATACCACCGGTGCCACCAGACCAATTGAAACCAAACAAACACAAACCAGCGAAGTAACATAGATCACAATGAGTCCCTTCAGTCAGTCACTGAGTCATGGTTTGCAACCACTGCCACCAATTGCATACCAGTGGAATCAAATCAATAGCAGGTGCCCTGAGCCGATATACATGACTCCCTTATAGATTTATATAGTAAATAATAAAATCAGTTCTGATTTAACTAATTTACCACAATAAATCATATGTATCTACCTATTATTATATATTCCTCCAGACAAAGCAGTCATCGGAAAAATACCCCTAGGCCAAATTCGGTAATGTTGCTCAGCACTTTTTGAAAAAAAGTAAACGGCCTTCACAAGACGGAGCATGATTACAATATCACTGAAACTTCGATAAACTACCATTACATCTTAAGTTCCTTAACTTTGCAGCTAGACTCCTTACCTCCTCACTCTTCTTACTGCCTAAGAAATGTTTAGCCACATGTTCAGGCATGATGTTCAGGACCAGGTTCTCGTTCTTGACTCGCATTCTCCCCACCTCTTCCTTCTGTTCTTTCGCTTCTGTCTTCCAGTAAAACAGCAGCCGTGACGTTACCTCAAGCTGGCGAAATAGAGAGTAAAGATAGATTAAAAGGGGTGTAATACAGAAAATTTCAATGGGACGTTTTACATTTTCAACCCTTAATTGACAATTTTAGACCAATTCTTTGAGTACTTACGTGAGAATTAAAATAGATGAGAGCAGCTGCGACAACAACAAGCTGGACGGTGTTAGCTATCCGACTAGCTACTTCATTGTGATCTCTGTGAAGAAATTAAACACCAAGAATTTCATTTCAGTAACAAGCTAAAATAGCAATAATAGTTTCAGATTTTAAACCAATCAAGGCGTTATGTGGTTAACTGCCACAGTGATTAGTTGATACATCGATCAAAAAATATGGATTATCTAATAGAAAACCATTCATGAACGTTGCCCTCATCATTACCGTCACTATGACTATCATATTTATCATCATTATCACCCTATTATCACCATATCATCATCATCAGCATTTATTAATATTATTTTCTTTTTTTTATCATTAACAGCATCGTCAACATCACTACCATCATCAATATCATCCTCGTCATAATCGTCCTAATTTTGATCATCAACATCATCATTGTCATTGCATCATCATTATCATCATCATCATCATCAACATAATCATCATCTTCATCATCATCATCAACATAATCATCATCTTCATCATCCCCATCAGTATTACCATGATCATAAGCATCATTATCAACAATTCACAACCATCACCATTACCATGCCATCATTATCATACAATCATCATCTTATCATCAAAATATTCCTCCTCCTTATCATCTATATCATAATCATCATCTACATCACCATCATCTTCATTACCATGCCTCATTGTTGTCACTTTTCAAACACACATCATCCCCATCGTCATCCTTTACACAACACCTTCACCAAGATCATCTTTGCCATCAATAGTGTGTGTGTGCTAAATATTGTCTTACGTGGATGGCATGCTATCCTCAAGGAAGTCATCAGGGCGGTTGTAGAGGATGGGTTTGATGACATTCATGAGGATGCAATAGAATGCAGTAATGATGATGGTGAGGAGAAACTTAACAATGTGAGTGATCTGGAACATGGTGGTTATTACAGCCTGCAAAGAGAGGTAGAGAGAAAAAAGAAATCTATTGAATTACACCGGGAATTACAGTTGAACATTTGAAAAAGGGCATCATTGTGCACCGTTATACCAACTTTACAATGTGATGAATTCAAAGGGTTAGTTGTCAAATGATGCATTTATGCATACCATCATCAATAGATCAATTATATAATTGATAGCCACTTTCTCAGTAAAAAAATAAAACCCTCAGTGATTATTAACTCCTTGCATGCCGTAGGTCAATATCATGAAGCATCTTTTCCCCCTCAAATAACATTTGAGCTATTTTTTTCTTCAAATTTTGAAATAATTATTTTTCAAATTTGAACAAAAGAACAGCATTTGAGTTATTTAATTCATAATATTCTTTATAAAAAGACTCTGTCAGTCAATCCTTCTACAATATTTTTCCAAAAGAAATATATATTCTAATGAGCCACAAAATGTATATTTACTCACGATGAACTAAGAATCGGCTAAAATTTTAGTACGTTTGATATGAACAAATACGTTATAAGAAAGGCTTTTGCGAGAGTCTATTGTTTTAGTATTACTTACCATGACAAGTAGTAGCATATAATTGAAGTAGTGTGGATTCAAACAACGAAGATCTCTTGGACTGAGATTGGTGACATTATCAGATGACTCATCAACGCATGTCAACTGCAGAAAGAAAAAAAACAAAAACAAAAACATGGAGAGTATGATTCTATGTAATGTATCACTTACAACATATGACCTCTTCCATTTCTTTCATTCAATAATGAAGAATCTCTTGGCATAGTAATAAAATAATATTATCGATACCACAAAGAACCAACATTCAACGGTCGAATCAAGAGATTTTCATTTCAGAATTAAATTAATAGAAAAAAGTTGTTTGTTGTATGACAAACATCTTTGTTTGTTAAGACAATATTTAGCACAAGCAGGCTGGATGTTTCAGGCGAAGATGACGATGGACCCATTCCACAGAAGTGAGATCTTGTCAACAAAAGAACAGAAGACAATCAGAAATTATTGGGAAAACTCGTTGCACATTAACTGCACAAGATTAAAAGACAAAGATTGCATTAAAATACATAAAATAAAAGTATAAATTATTTGATAAGCAGAGAGAAAACAAATCAAGGCTGAAGAATGTAATAATTTAGGTAATGGGTAGAGATTTTTTTTTAATGAAGAATCAAATTACAGGTCATTCTAAACGAGGGTGAGATAATAGGCCAATGAGAAAAGTAGAAGAGTCTGTTTAGTATCATGGGGTGAGTGTAAAAAATGACCCAGAATATAATGCATAGTATTCATGATGGATTTAAAATGGGAAATTAATAGCATTGAGAGATTGGTAACGTAGGCTGATAGAAAACAAGAAGAGGAGTATGTTTATAATGTATGTTGAAGATAGTAAGATGATATCTCATTCATGTGAAGAAATATGGAAGTATAATATATGAGGCCACCCAAAGGAAACAGAAAAAGTGGCCACTGTAGACAGATGGCCTTTATAGAGAGGTGGCCACTAAGACAGGTTTAACTGTACTTTACTGGTATCATTAATAACTCAATACCGAATTGCAGGTGATGGAATTTCAGTAATCTCAAAGACCAGTAATAGAGGAGCCATAGCATATAACACTGAGTTCCTATAGGAAATATATTTATTCAGATGGTCATATCTCAGCCAAAACTTTTGGACATTTGGACATTATTTTTTATGCTCTTTCCGAAAATGAAAAAAAAATTGAGAAATTCTAAAAATAGATTTTTGATGACATCACAGCTTTGGTAATCTATTCTTTTAAACTGAGACATGTGAGGGCGATCTACTTACCACGTCTGCAATATCCGTTACAGACACCAAGGCAATGATGAAGGTTGCACACATAATCCTTGCCCATGGCGTGCGCTCAACAAACGTTGCCAATTTGATGAGAATGGATGGATAGCTTTTCTTGAAGCTCGGTGCAAGAGAGACATAGGTTATGATGGAGAGAACGACGAAACACACACAGAAAGTTGCGATGCTTATTGCAGTTCTGGAAAAATCGGGGAGAAATGGATTTGAAGAAAAAAAACTGAATAAATTTCCTCGTTAAGTATACCTTTTCACAATCATTAGTTCCCTTAAACATCACCAATGCAGGAGAAAATCTATGTTCTTGAAGAGACTTCAAAGAATGCTTAACCCTTACGAATATAGACTTACATGACACGAATAAGGGCGCGTTCATGCTTGATTTTGACGGCCAGAATCAGGCATCTGTTACGCGTTTAGTTTAAAACACGATTGCGTTCATGCTCACTTTTGTAGAATCACCGAAAAACGGCGATCACGATCGCCGATCGTAAACTCACAAAAAGATGCGTTTACAATTTGTAAACGCGTTTAAATGGGGTCAACGCACTGACCTCTAGTGGGTCTACGTAGCATGTGCACACAGGTTTGCGAATCCAGCTGAAGGCCACCCAAGGAGAATTGCCTGGAGAAGTGAGCATGAACAGTGCACAGTGGAACTGCGATTACGATGAGCGTTTACGATGAGCGTTACAAATCGCTCATTCTGCCTTCAAAATCAAGCATGAACGCGCCCTTAGAAAACCTATCCAAAAAGAATATCAAGTTTAGAATTTTGTTTTAAATCCACTTGCAAGAAACTAGCTTTCAATATTGGTACATTGGTATGACTTTATGGAGGGGAGGGTAATAGACGAACAGGGGAATAATTCTTTTCTTGAGGCATCATGCAAATATAACACGCCTATATTTTGTTACAACGATAAGGGCAAAAACTTGATTTAATTTGCCATAATTATGGTAGGGCTAAACAAATCATTTGGAATCGGGTCTTCATTTATTTCACTCCAGGTTTACAAAATAAAATGCTCCTTTAGTCAAGTTCTAATCAATTCATGCAAACCAATATGAATCAGAAAGAAAATGCTAATGACCAAAGAAGAGAGGAAATGATTAATAACGTCCTTTGGCAAGGTATTGATCTACATTTGCCACTCCATACCCAGGTGAGAAATGGGGACCTGGTAGGATGATGAATGCCTTTGCGTTAGTAACTGCCATATGCCCTCACAGTGACCATAGGATTGGAATACTCCCCAGGCCCCGGGAATTAAAGATGGTGCACACTGTGCGTGAGTGAATACGATGACAGGGGCAATAATATCTGTAAAGCACTTATTTCGTATTTAGCTTGTTATAAATCCAGAATAATATTATTATTCAAAGACTTACCTTGGTAACATTAGAAGTTGTACTAAGAATACAAAGAATACAACGACGAGGGCACTAGATATACCGGCAGCGCTCATCCGATCTTTTCCTTGTTGGAAACGAGATTCCATTGCTTTATCCTTGAAACGCAGTAACAAGAAGTACATCTTCTCACCGAGTTTCCTGGAGAAAAAAAAACATTAACCTCAATTAAAATCATCTGGATGGGGCTATTACATGACAACATAAGGTGTTTGAAACTTATGTGTTTATGACCATTCTGATCAAGCAAATTGCATCTCTTACATCTATGTTCTTATTATGACGGGAAAGAGCCGAATCAGGTTTCGTCATAATGTTTGAATCGTTAGCATCTGCTATTACCTGAATCATAGGACATGATGAAACACACTCTGTTAATGAGTTTCAAAGCCAAATACACCGTAACTTTAATACATGTGTCATTAACTGAGGAATCCCATTACAGTCACGTGTTCATTTTGGGTTGGGTGGGGAAAACAAATCTAAAAACATTTACATTTACTTGAAAGTTGAAAAACAAGAAAATAGACCTAGACTATCACTACTCATTGGAGAATTTTTGTTGTTGATTATGTTGGTAAGAAATGTTTGATATCTCTATTTCAAGATTGTTCAAAGATGCTTGAAAACGTCCATATCCTGATTATTTAAAAACAAAGAAATCTTAGAGAGGAAAAAGGGGAGGCCGGTTTTTAATACTACTGATCATACTTACGTATTGCTTTCCCTCTCTGCAATTGCTTCATCAAGTTTCTGGTTTTCATCCTTTTGTTCCTCCCGCTCCTCTACTTCCGGTTCAAAAGAAACTGTTTTGTTCTTATCCTTGAACTGGTTTTCCTTTTCCATCTTGACAACAAAGGGGAAAACATAAAGTAAGTTTATTTTCTACAAACGTGAATAAGATATATTTATTCTCATAGTCATCTATCGTTATTGGCACTCTTGACATTATTACAGGCAGAAAAGTTAAGATTATCTGACAATATTCGTCTCATAACAGTTTGGGCGCTACATGACGGAATATCAAAGCAATACAGACAGCAAGAAAAGATGATAAGACCTTGACTTATATGACTCAATATGACTAAATCGACGTGCATTGGCAAAACAGTATAATAAAATGAAAAACTATTGATTGAAGATAAATGTTTCCTTTCAAAGCAAGAAATCAACAATTTATTAATGTACATTTTCGAAAAATATATAGGTTTCTTGAACTTTATACCTCGTCTTTCTTGATCTTATCAAAGTTTTCAGGCACACTTTCCATGGCAGGACCATCTGTGTCTTCCACTGAATCCAGGTGACCATTCAGATCTAGTCCTCCCGTACTCAAAGGCTGGTTATAAAAAACATGGAGGGTAACATAGTTCAATTCAAGGTATCTTTACAGTAATCTATTCACATTTGATAAATGTAAAGTGAGGATAGTTTCCTCATAAGTGAGATCATTGTGATTGCATGAGCAGATCACGAAAGATTTAGAGGCTTTCAATTATCATGACCACTGATAATAAAAACAATGTTTTAAAGTCCACTCCAAATTCTATTAAGTTAAACCGAAAATGGAATTTCTTTTTGCCCAATTGATCTTTTGGTATGTCATCGAAGCGAGTAACTTGCAGAGAACAATGAGATAATAGACATGGTCAAAGTTGAGATAACAAAGGCCCTCTCGTCCGATGAATTTATATCGACAATAGTTAACAAGGTCTACAATAAATTTAAAGAGAAGATGACGCAAGAAGTGTACAGTGCGGTGAAACTTGATCTCGAGGGTCAAGAAAAGGAGATACAATCACTGGAAAAGAAAATCAACCACCTAAACAGTATGGTCAGAAAACTTGAAATAGTGTATGAGGAAGCTGAACAATACAGCCGTCGCAACTGTTTACGGATATATGGAATACCGAAAGTGCAAACGAGAACACCGACAACATCGTCATGGATGTCATCAACAACAAGCTGAAACTCGGTATGCCTCCACACATCATCGACAGAAGTCATAGGATTCAGCCCAGGCCTCTAGTTGATAGTTCTTCAGACTCGCAGTGATCAACCCCCAAGCCAATCATTGTCAAGTTTGTGAGATATAACGATCGCCAAC
This sequence comes from Strongylocentrotus purpuratus, assembly GCF_000002235.5. NCBI lineage: Eukaryota > Metazoa > Echinodermata > Echinoidea > Camarodonta > Strongylocentrotidae > Strongylocentrotus > Strongylocentrotus purpuratus. The sequence goes on along the minus strand of NW_022145613.1, from coordinate 6,211,151 downwards.
AAGTATACAATGCCCGGAAAGACTTGATGAAAACTGCTAAGAAGATCTTCATACGAGAGAGCTTGACATCGAAGAGGCAGCAACTTGTCAATGAACTGGTAAGACATGACTCGGTAAAGAGAGTCTGGACCCAGGATGGAAACATTCGTGTGTTGACTGTCGAAAATGCTAAACGCACGGTGAGGAGCATCCAAGATCTTGAAAATGCAAGGTCATAGTTTCGTTTCTTGTATTATACGTAGGTTTTTTAATCATTGACTATGTTACTTAAATGTCTGCCGAAAATTCAGTATACTTATCACCTTTACGTGCAGCCACCCATAATCTGAAATATCCATGTTTGTCTTGTTCTAAAGAAGTTAAAACCAATCAAAATGCTCTATTACACATATCTTGCAAACGATGGGCCCACTTGGTATGTTCAAGGGTGACTCGTGAAACTTTTACCTCTGATACGAACTGGACACGTGCCCCTTGTCAATTCGATGAACTGCCAACAAATGCATGTATTGATATTGGTATTGATATCGAGTTTGGTTTACCACATCAAAGTGAACCTGCTATGTATAATTATAACAGTATCGACGATGTTTTCACGAAAGTTAATTCGTTTTCTGCCATCATTATTGCCCATCTTAACATTATGTTCATTGTTGAAAAATATTGACGAAGTGCGCAATATGTTGTGCAAGAAAACATCCAAATCTTGTGTCCATGTGAAACAAGGTTATTAGACTCTTCTGTGTCTGATAGTGAGATTGATGTTGAAGGATTTAGAGCTATTAGAGCAGATAGAAACCGAAATAGAGGTGGAATTTTGATATACATGAAAGAAAATATTTTGTTCAACATAAAACATGATTTGACCCTTGACGGTTTGGAATTAATGTGTGTTGAGATATGTATCCATAAACAGAAACCCTTTCTTATTGTGTATTGGTACACACCACCTAACTCACATGCCCGAATTCACAAAGGAGGTTTGTCGACAAACCTCCTTTTGTTTCGACAAACCTCCTTTTGTTTTTTACAAACCAGGGGGTGTTTCATAAAGATGTTCGTAAGTTACGCACGACTTTACGCACGACTGGAACATGTTCTTGGGTGCTAATCAGATTCTCAATCATTTACATGTAGCACAATAACATATCTCCGTATAAATGACGTACATAAACCTCGTTTTGTCGACAAACCTCCTTTGTGAATTCGGGCCATAGAGTGCAGTGTTTGACTTGCTTGATAGCGTACTTCAGCCTATAGAATCATTGTCTAAAGATTTCATTCTCTTGGGAGATCTAAATTGTGATATTGTTAAACAGTCTCCCTCTTACCAAACAAAGCGATTGTTCAGCTTAGTAGAGGAATACGATTTAAAACAACTTGTTGAAAAACCGACGAGAGTAACACAAACATCTGCCACTCTGATAGATGTTTTATACTCCTCAAATCATAAAAAGATCACTTTTTGTGATGTCGTTCCATTAGGCATGAGTGATCACTACATGATAATCTGCTCCTTGGGAAAGCAAAAATCTCCCACTGTGTTTGTCATAAGTTTGTTTATTCAAGAAATCTGAAGAAAATGAATTTAAGTGATTTTTCGAATGATTTGAGCAGTGAATGTTGGCAAAACGTCCTTTTAGAAACTGATGCTAATAGTGCCTATGAAATATGGTGATGACAATTTTGTTCCGTACTGGATAAACATGAACCTCTTAGAAAAAAAAGAGTGCGACAAAAAGAAACGCCATGGATAAATTACGACATATTAAATAAAATAGGATAAAGAAATAAAACGAAAACCCGTGCTAAATTTTCAAAATCAGACGAAGACTGGAAATCGTATCGAAAACTGAGAAATAGTGACCGATATGATAAGAAAGGCAAAAAGGTCATATATCTCTGAAAGTATTTTAAATAACAAGGGAAATTGTGCTGCAATGTGGAAATCTTTACGATGTATGCTGCCAAATAAAAAGAATATGAAAGTGATTCAAAAGTAGTTGTCCATAAATGGTGAAGATATTTTTGGATTTAAGGAAATTGCTACAGCTTAAATAATAACTTTGTTGACATGGCAGCAAATCGTAAACAAAAGTTTACCTTTGGTGATGATTTAGAGCAATATCTGACCACAGTACCAACCACGTTCAGTTTTAAACCGATTTCCTGTCAAGATGTTCAGAAACATATAAATAAAATTGCAAAAAACAAGGCCACTGGCCTGGATCAAATTCCAGCCGGTGTAATTAAAGATGCTATAGACTACATTATTGTGCCATTGACGCATATTGTCAATATTTCTCTGTGTACTGGTAAAATCCCTGTTGCGTGGAAAAAGGCCCGTGTAACGCCGATTTTCAAGAGTGGTGACGTAACAAATCCGTCGAACTACAGACCGATCTCGGTCCTCCCGGTATTGTCTAAAGTATTAGAAAAGATTATTTATTTATTTATTTATTTTGCATCAAAAGAGTAAGCAGAGTTAGAAACAACTATAAACAGAGATTTAAAGTTGATTTCTACATGGTTTTCAAATAATGAATTGCTGATCAATCTCGATAAATGTCAATTAATGCTACTAGGCTCTAAAGAAAAACTCCGGTTATATGAAAATGTAAAAATCAAAATTCAAAATTCTCAATTACAGAGAGTAACATATTGTTAATACAGTTTTACAGAATAGAGCGTTAAGGTCCGTTTTAGAGGTAAATAATCGTTTCAATAGAGCCACTTTGTATAACACGCTAAATGTAGATCAACTCGATGAAAGATGGAATAAGCAGTCAATTTTACTTATATTCAAATTAGTTAATAACATAGCCCCACCCTCACTATGCTCACGGATCCATCTTAAATCACACAACTACCTGTTACCTAATATCGATTGCCAAATTCAACTGCCACGACCACATACAAATTACCACATAAAGAGCCCTCTCTATTCAGCCGGAAAACTTTTCAATAACCTACCGGCAAACATCCGATTAGAAAATAGCCTGGGAACATTCGCACGTCTTATATCCCTCTCTTAAATAATACACCCCCTCCATCGTTTCTGTTATCCAAGTAATTTTTAATTCATTTTGTTTGTTTTCATTCTTATTATGTTGTTATGATAATTTGTATGATTTATTTTGTATATAATTTTGTATTCGTTTACTTGTTGTGTTCAATTGTTGCTCACGGCCTTGCTGAGAAGCAGCTTCTAGCTGATAGCAGGCTTTTTAACCGTGATTAAATAAATAAAATACAAAAAAATACAATACACAAAAAAATGCGGCCGGGAGGCGGACGCTCTACTGACTGACCCAACACACCGGTATATTATGAGTAATAAGATATATATGAGTAATAGTTCATTATTCATTTCATGAAATCACCTGTGGGATCACTAATCAAGCTAATGGTGAAAGTACAGTACAGGATGATAAAGTTCAATTCCAAAACTTCTCAATCTTAGGGCTGATCTTAAATGAATGTTAGATGTGAAATAATATTAAAAACAACTGAAATATTCTTCGAATATAAGGTATTGAGCTAAACAAAATGTTACCGGAACAGATTATTGTCTTCTGATTGTGAAGAAATAACTAATGTTTAAATTACCTAATATTGTATAGCAATCTCTATTTAAGAAGTGGGATCATGAGTTACGAGAGACGATAGTCTAGCAATGATTTAGGTTGTTTCCAATCCTTACCTTATTTTGGTTTTTAACGATTTTGATCAGATATGTTTTGATTCCTGCTTGTTTGATGCTGTCACTCCTTGTGTCTCCTTCACCAGGCTCTACGTCAAACTCTCCATTCAGACAGTCGAACGTGGTCTGTGATATGTGAACACGACTGGTATACAAAATAAAAAATGAATACCGATTAGATGAAACGTTCACACTTTTAAATGATTTTGAACAAATCAAAAATTATGTCTTTTAAATCATCAGTTGTTTCTAACATTCTATACCTCAACAAGCTAGGCGTCAAACTCTTCGTTTAGACAGTCGTATGTGCTCTGTGATATGTGAACATGACTGGCATAGAAGTGAGAAAATAAGTATAGATTTGAGGTAGCATTCACATCTCAGTTAAATCTGAACAAACAAGAATTGTAAATTATAAAAACAGCTCTCCTTCAACAACCTTTTGATGTAAGTTGTTTGGAAATATGTGATATTTGTAACATGACCCAGGGCAAATACCATACTGTTATATTGAACAAGTATAGGAATAACTGAAGAATCGCATGCTAAATTTATCTCCTCGTTTTTCCTCCTATCGAATGGTGACCATAGAAAATATATAATATTTGAATTTCGCATGAATAAATAAAAATGCTATAGATCCTTTTAGGCTATAACTTATTTTAATTGCATGTGGCAGCTAGGAGGCACAACAAAGTTGAAACATTGTCACTTTATACCGTTATTATAATTGGATACCAATCGTAAATCAAAGTCACAATTTAGCCAGGAGGTTTACGTCTCATTTTGCCCGAATATCACATTTCCAGTTTCTGAAGGGAACTAGTACTCATGAAGAAAATTTAAATTTTTAATGGCCTACGTGCTACTGTCAAGGCTCGTTCAGACTAAAATGTGAAACCTATTATAATTATTTATGTCATTTTCATTTTAAAAAACCTTTTACTGCAGCGTATCAAGAGGCTTTAAAGGTGCACTTTAAATACCCAATGTTCCATATTTTTACATCGCCAACCGGTTGTTTTGCTGCCGATTGTCGATTGCCGATTGTCAGGTGAGGCACGGATGAGTGCGATTCAAAGGTGAAATGGTCTTTACATTTCTCTTTAAGGCATGAAAACTCTTTTATAAAAGTTTGTAAAGTTTATTACTCTCATTACACAAGTTTTTAGAGTTTTACGAAAAAAAGATAAATGAATCGACTACATCACGTACATCACGTACTTAGTCAATAAGCATTATCCATCATGATTTTTTTTACGAGAATTGGAAATAAAATGAATGAATGAATGAATGAGCAATATCACCATGCAAGACACAATTTTATTTATGTCTAAATTCTATTTGTTAATTTTGCTAACTTGTGTTCACTAATGTAGGTTCCTTTTAGTTGTCTACTGGCAAACCTCGAGAAAAAACTATAAGCCATAACTCGCCGTTGAAAGGCATGATGAATAGGAAACAAAAGTTATTGATTATAGGTTATGCTCATATTGACTATTCAATACGTCAACGATGAAAATAGGCTTCTAAATCGTTAAAAAAAATAGCAAGCTTATATAAAAAGATCATAAATTAACTATTTAGTTGAGGTTTGTCATTAAAATTTGTACTTTAGATTATCAAGGCGTTTTATTAGCTGCACATCCGGCGAATTTGGCAAATCTTTAACTGAAGACATTTGAATAATAAGAGACTTGTCATCATAGGAGAGAGGGGGAAGTACAAACCTTTGCACCCCTTCCTGTTGATTCTTGAACCCTATCTGCGTTTTAACATTCTTGTATTTTAATTCATTTTTTAATCTTTTATCTTAATTTTAATTTTTGGCGATTTTCAAAAAAAAATTAAAATAATTTGTTTAAATAATATTGTGATGCAGTTTGCCCTCCCGATTTGCAACTCCAGTTGTCACTACCATGTATTCCTAAGAAGAGATTATCATTATCATACACACTTTTTTCTGTGATATATACACACAGCAACTCATATCTACATGCATACCCACCGAAACGGACATACGCACACGCACACGCACACGCACACGCACCAATATTCACACACATCCACACTCCCTTTGGATACAATAACTCACCCAGGTACTCCGCCGGATTCCATGTTGTTGGCTAACACAACGTCTGTACTCCACACATCAAACTGCCATCGTTTCTGTCCCATCACCCCCGCCAGCACGGCCCCGGTGTGGATGCCTACTCGCATGTCCACACCCGACTGGGTACTCTTCCGAACAGCGCTGTGGAAGTTGACACAAATATATACACACACATTCAATGGACTATTCCTCAGTCAGGTTGAAATGTTATTGTACTGTCTTGTGAACTGTTGTTTTTTAGTCCTACTAGCAACGGTCATTATCTGCTTCTTAGTTTGCATTTCGTTTTCACAACATATCAAAATAAAAGGGCACTAAGTATTCCCATGGGTACGTTTAAGCATGCTTAAACTTTTTGAACTATTAGTAGGAGACCAACCTGTAGGTCCCGTGACTAATCTCTTGGAACAAAGGTTTGAAAGTGTTTTTGTGTTCCCTGATAAATACCGAACAATTTTGACTTGGGCTGTCCCCTTGAAAATCCCAGGCATTTTCGTGAGGGGTCAACAAAGGTCACCCTGGAATAGAAATTTAAATAGTTCCAATCGTGTCAATATGCATATCAAATTACTCGTCTGGTCACGAGGATTCCAAAAAATGTATAGTTTGCTATACCTCCGACCTTAAATGAGGGCGCTATGGTCAAAAACATTGAAAGGTCAACACACTTTTGACTGGTGGTCAAATTCACCAACACAGTAAACCTTATTAAATTGCATATCAAATTACTCGTCTGGTCATAAGGATTTCAAAAATGTATAGGTTGTTATACCTCAGACCTTAAATGAGGGCGCTAGGGTCAAAAAGGTCAATGCACTTTAGAAATTCTCCAACACAGTTAACATTGTCCGATTCTAATGATTTTAGTGTCTAATAATATGGTTTGTGACATTACAAATTCAACTAAGCAACTTTTAAAATCAAAAGTGGTTGCCATAACCTTGAAATTTCCCCCAAACCCATGGATAAGAAGTTGTTAGATGTTTGTCACTGAAACGGCAGCCATTTTGAATGTACATGGTCAAGGTAAGCACTTTACTTTTGAAAGTTGTATAGTTGAATTTGCCATGTAAGAAAACATATTATTAGACCCTAACATCATTAGAATCGGACAATGTTACATGTAACTGTGTTGGTGAATTTCTAAAGTGCATTGACCTTTTTGACCATAGCGCCCTCATTTAAGGTCGGAGGTATAACAACCTATACATTTTTGGAATCCTTATGACCAGACGAGTAATTTGATAAGCAATTTGATATGGTTAACTGTGTTGGTGAATTCGACCACCAATCAAAAGTGTGTTGACCTTTCAATGTTTTTGACCATAGCGCCCTCATTTAAGGTCGGAGGTATAGCAAACTATACATTTTTGGAATCATCATGACCAGACGAGTAATTTAATATGCATATTGACACGATTGGAACTATTTAAATTTCTATCCCTGTGTGACCTTTGTTGACCCCTCACGAAAATGCCTGGGATTTTCAAGGGGGCAGCCCAAGTCAAAATTGTTCGGTATTCATCAGGGAACACAAAAACACTTTCAAACGTTTGTTCCCAGAGATTGGTCACGGGACCTACAGGCTGGTCTCCTACTATATATCAAAGTTTTTCATTCCTTCAGAATGGGTCAGATTTACAACGTCATTGAACAAAAACCGTTGCACGCCTGACACATTTACAAGGAAGGTCAATATTTTCAAATACAAAAAAAGAGCGTCCCAACATATTTTAAAGGAACGACATATCACCAAAAAAGAGTCTACTGTTCTTGTACAACTGCACCCTGCCCAAACCACTCATACAAATGCATGAAGTCCAAACTGGAAGCATAAACACTTGTGAGATTATTATTAATGTTAAATTCATTGACGTATTTGCATTGGGCTCCTTCCCGAAAATGAAAAGCTAGTTGTACTTCTGCAACCACCAATCCAATAATAAGACCCAATGAAAAGTGCAGTAAAAATGAATAATTATAATTGAAAAGAATTGTTACTTACGCGATGGCGACTACCATGTCGAGACCCATCTGGACGCTGCAGACGGCGTGATCTATCCGCTGTTCAGGTACCCCACAGATACAATAGTAACAGTCACCCAGGATTTTGATACGCAACTGGTTGTTCTTCTAAGAAGGGTTAAACAAAAATGGTAACGAAAAGAAATGGTTTGTTTATTTTCTTATTTTGTAAATGTTTTATTGTTTTTATCACACATTTCATTGTATGATATGTATAGTAAGGTGTGTTAGTAAGTGTTGAAGCAATGATTATCTTGCCGGGGGTAGGGGACATATATCCGACTCAGGTTAGCAAAAGGTTATTAAATGTTTGTTTGCAGCTTTTTTAATGAGAAATTCTCTGATATGGAAAGTAAACACAAAATTGGGAGTGGGACTACCTAAATTTGCTGCCCATTAGACAAGATATTAGGGGGTGCAAGTCTACTTAAGGACCGGTATGCATATTGGGATTTGTCAGGGGGCATTTGACTTTAAACCTGGAAACACCACTATATCTAACCCTAACCCCATCCCTAAACCTATCCCCAAACCCAATTGCCTTCTTAAAAAAACCCAACCCTATGATGGCCATTATGAACATGATGACATTGCAGATGAAAATGACATAATTATCTATATAATAATGAATAACAACAGTAATAATATTTTTAAAAACAAAGAAGAAAAAGAAGAAAATAATAATAATAATGTTATTGATTAGCTGGTTATCTAGATAATAATACCAGTTTGGATCATGGATATATTGTATATATTCACTAAACATGATTCGAATGATGAGGTCGTTTGACTCACCTCGGCTAGTTTATCAAAGTTGGCAAAAAGGGCATTGAGTGTCTTGACCAACTCCTGAGCGGTCATCTTGCCCGACATGGCCGTGAAACCAACAATGTCCGCAAAGAGAATACTGGGGGGAAAAAAAGAAAAGAAAACGAGAGAATGATAAAATATTGAATGATGTCGTGGTATATAGGGTCATTTACTTGGCTCTCAATCCAAAGTTTGAGGATTCGAATCCTAGCCCTTACGTCCTTTGGCAAGACGTTAATCCACTCTCCCCTCGGGTGTAAATGGGTACTGGCATTTGCTGGGGGTAATAAGAATACTTTTGGAGGGCCCTCAGGAAGAGCAGTATTTTTATTTATTTATTTTGTAAAATGAATTTATTGATAAATATATGCTTTTGGACAAATTGAACAATCATACACAATCAATTGGAATAACATCGTAGCATCTTAACATAGTTCAAATAAAACATGTTTCGTTTTCTTGAATAACAGTGTTTTAAAAATGCATAGCTTTTTTATTTTACAGTACTTTTCGATCTTGAATCGGTTGTGGATTAATCTTTTGAAAATTCAAAGAATAGAGACTTCATGAAGCAAGGAAGAGCAGTATTAATATTGATGTGGATACCCTGGGTAAATCAAACCAAATTATTATTATCATCATTTTGTTAAAAAACCAAAAAGTTTCCAACTAGCTAACCTTCTGCCGACAAGCAAGAGAAGGTCTTAGAAGGCTGAAAGCCTACAAAAATCGAGAGTTATGTGTCCCAGTCTTTCTAAGAATTACTTGGAACCAAGGCTCTTAACCTCTTATAGGATCCAGATATTTTTGTGCAGGGAACCCTCTGTCTTGTTAGCCATTGTTCTGTTGGATCTTCTTCCGCCTTGCTAACGTACATGCAGTTCGATGTTCCATCCGTATATCGTTGTTCACAATCACATTACACTTCAATGTCAAATCAGCAATACAAACTGATAATAATTTCATATCTTTCTGAATTTTAGAGTTTTAACATCTGAAGGTCTATCAACTTACGCCAATATTTCATATATTAAGACGATGCTTTCAGATTTTAAATCGTATTTTGATTTTCTAAATTGACATTAAAAAAGATAATCAAATGCATTAAGTAAACCAGAAGAAATGACAAGATATTAATCTTGTTAAACAGCAAAATTAAACCTGACAACGTCATTAAACAAAAACCGCGGCAAGCCTGACACACTTACAAGGAAGGTCAATACTTTCAAATACAAAAAGTCGTCAAAATCGACACTTCTACCCAGGAAACGGTTCTTGTGGAAGGAAAATTAACAAGAAAATCAATCATCAACGACGTATTTCAGCTGTGTAACACCTCCCGCCTCAACAGACAGGGAAACATCTAGCAATGAAGAAGAGGGAGAAAAAAATCAAATATAAGACCGAAGATTTTATTTGTACTGTTTCTAATAAAATTTAGTTTCTACGACTTTGCCTGATTTGACTTCCCCCAACGCCGATAAAAATCTTGATTAATAATTGATTTGCTTTAATTTGGTTACGATGGCGACAGGAAGGAAGGAAGGGAGGTCAAAGAAGGTAGAGCAGCTGGCGGTTGAGGGTCTCGGAAGGAAATGAGAATTCAATACAAATTAAGACTTAGCTACTGGAAATCAGTTAAGACTTAAGATGGACTGATTTATGAAAATGGTATGTTGAAAGGTCACGAGAAATAAAGATTAACATTTATAACAAGCAACCTTTAATTGCTAATTCAACTATAAAGAAAACCTAAGGGATGGATGAAAAAATCATCTTCATCCAATATTTTTGTCTTACCGAAATATTCTTAGGATAAAATCGTACTCCTCATATTCTGAGTATGCTCGGCGATTTCAAAATGAAGATAAATGCAAATACACATTTGAATGATACGACTGTTAAGTGAACCAGTTTAACATGTCGTTGTCGAAAAGACCGGATGAAAAACTATTATTTTTAAAAAGAAGAAGAAAAAAGAAATTTGGACAAAGAAAGATATATCCGTAATGTTGTGCCGCTATGCATCAATTCTGGAGGAGATATAGAATACAGATCACGCCATTCAGATAATCGGAAGTTATTGTAGTAAAGTTTAGTAAAGGGTAAAGAGGGATAGAAGATGAGAGCAAGAAAACAAATCAATACAGGGAGGAAGGCGCTAAATTAAACATATCAAGTCATGTGTATTACTAATTAGGGATAGACAGCGAGAGATTAACATCAGTTGAGAAAGGGATTGAGAGAGAATTTTTAAAAAGAAGGATATTTTGTGATTCAAATGATTTATTGAAAACTCCGTAAGAACACTGACATGAAGCTCAAAATGTAGATTTAAGTTTCAATTGTGAAGGCCTTGTAGGCAAAATAAATAAAATCAAGTTGAAATATTTTTTTTGATAGCGCTTGATATTTGAAACAGAGACGTTAAAGTGTTAATTAGACTTGATATGTAGCATCGTGTTTGTCCCCGCAGTTTTTATTTTTCCTTTAATTATGTAGTTACTACTTCGGCTAACGAGTTCCAAAGGTCATTACTGCTCACCGCATGAGAAAGTGGAGAGGACTTAGTAAATGATCTTTGGGGTGCGACGATGAGAGATACTTGATAGATGAGTGGATGGTGTTTTTACCTTGCATTTATAAGTGTTAAGTGGTAGCTTCTGAAGATGGTGTTTTGTGGAGAAAAGTAAACATGGACTTGCCCCTGAATACGTGGACATAGAACTTAATGTGGGGGGCATGGAAGAGATGTGGCGCGCCCGGTTGTTTTAAATCGTAGGTTAAGTCAGAAAGTAGATCGGCTCAATAAATTAATTAAACAAATTAATAAAATAAGCGGTGTAGATAGACTTTTCGCAGTACATCAGAATGATCAGAAATGTATCGACAGAGAGTGAGAGAGAGAGAGAGAGTGAGAGAGAGAGAGAGAGAGAGAGAGAGAGAGAGAAGGGGAGAGAGAGAGGGGGAGAGGGAGGGAGGGAGGGCTCAGCTACGGAGAGCGAGGAGGGGAGTGAGTGTACTCCTGAAATAAGGCAAGATATTTATAAAGATAGAGAAGGGCGAGAAGAAGGGAATGAGAAAGACAGACACACACAAGACAAACAGACGCAAAGACAGAGAGTAAATTGGAGAGCTCGGAATGAAACCTTTTCATTAACTTTATTGAGAGGTATCCTAAATCACAAGCTCGCATGCACGCAGGCTTTATTAGCCCGCCCTACAAAAAATAAATGGAACAAATGTCGAGGTACAGACGCCAAATCCCGACTCGGATCCATTGTTTATTTTCATCCCCTCCCTTCAATCACAAGGCTCAATGTGCCATGGCTTAACATGAATATATTTCCGGGCGCACATGCAATTTACCCTTCGCGATCCATTTTTAGATCATTCAGACATTCTAGACATACTTTGACCCATGCCATATCTTATATTCATCAGTCTTTTAGGAAATGTAAGCCAATTTGGTATTCAACAAGTATACGATAAAATACCACCTTTTCTTGAATAGAGTATACCCTTATGAGAGGATGAAATACTTTTCTCAAAATAGAATAGTTTTGAATTGCCATAATTTTTATAATAAAAGACAAAGATTAAAAATTAACACGCCAGCTTTGGATTAGCCCCACTAGAAGCATCTTTAGGGGTGGAACACTTTCGGGACAACATTTCTTACAACTTTTTAGTCATTATTTGTTAACAAGTCAAATAAAGTTTGTAAACGCACTTTCGATATTTAAGTGCTTTTGAAAATCATCCTATCCGGTTCAATATTGCAAAAGGAATTCTTAATTGTTAATTTTTTAACTACTACATAGCCTATTATAATTTATTAATACATTTGGAAACTATAGGAAGCAATAGTGAGTTACTTTTTAAGTGTTAACTAGCGACATCCCCACCCCCTATTTCTCCGAATATATGTATAGAGATTTCTTAGCAGGTAAGCGTTTGCACAAACACTTTTTTTTAAAGGTCGTTAACATTATTATAACTTTTTTAACTGACGCTAAACAAAATAATCGATCATTTTCAAAAGAATTCCGCTATGTTCAATATGAATATACACTCTTGGTCGTGTTGGTGGTTTGTATGTCAGCATCATCAAAGGCAAACATAAATTGCCCACGGCAGATGGCCTTTTATCCATAAACCCGATATACACAGGAGATACCTATCCCGACTAAGCTAACATTGAAAATCAATCAAAATTTAAAAACTCTCATCTTTCTACCCTTCTTCTAAAATCCCTTAAAATTTCATTCCCATTTCTAACTTGATCCAAGATTATTGCCTGCGAACGTTTGGGACGTGTCTGTGAATATCCCGCTTAATTCAACAAGAGACATTGCCATGGAAACCTATGATCGTCAGTCAGTGTTTATTGTATGTCACTCATCTTGTGGTGATATTCAAGGGAATGGACGAGAGGCAATAAATAAAGAGTGATGGGGGAGTTTAGATAATGAACATGAATGTCTGCAATGACCTATAGAGAAAGAGTCTGAAGCGCATTGGCGGAACTGGAGGATAAGGGGGCACGTGCCCACCCCCCCCCCCCCCAAGAAAAAAGAGTCTTACATAATATGGAAGGAAAGTGTGCCCTCTAAAAATGTGGCCCGAACCAAAGTTTTAGACCATAAAAAGACAATACAACACCTTTTAAAAAATGAGCTTAAGTTATTTGTTAGAGAATTTATTAATAAAAAGAGCACTACAAATTGTGATGACTTTCTCGTTTTTTTGTATGTTAACATATCTATTTCTGCCTGCTTGCTTGACAAAGATTTTTTCCGCACCTCCCCCCAGCCCTCCCCCCCCCCCCCCTTATTCTTCAGCAAGAGCTGCTGGACTCGCCCTGGAAGAACGAGACGTTCATCCGCCGTGTCTACCTTTGGGCATATGCGACAGACTCCATTGGAACAAATTGGAAGAAAATTAAGTGAAAAGAATTTTGAGATCAAGTCTTTGGAAATGTGAAGAAGGTTGCAAGGCATCACTACTTGGATAGTGAAAAGACTTACTGCGGTATATTGGTCAGCTCTTGCTACTCTCATATCAGAGAGACTAGGTTCGATTCTTGTTTGGTTCTCTTGAACAAGGCATATACCTGCATCACCCCTATCATGTGTAACAGGATGTATCAAATGGGCACACGGCTATGCTGAGATAATTATAATAATAATAATAATAACATGGCCCTCGGGACATGCGGGAAGAGCAGGATTAATACTGATGAGAAAACGTTAGAAAATTATCATTATGATTAGTAGTAGTAGTAGTAGTACTAGTAGTATTAATTTTAATAGTAGAATTAGTCATAGTAGTATTTCGATTAGAAAATAAAATACTGATGGTAGTTATAGCGTATGTATTGCAACTGACTATTAGATCGTAGGTAACGACGATTTACAAGACACTACCGGTAAACTATTTTATCCAGACATTTACTCCTGTGTATTTGCCAACTGTCTCCGTGTGCGGATCGACCAAGCCTGCATAATGATATAACCTATGGGCTTACTCTTGGAAAACAGCGAAATGTGAGATTTAGACCTATATTAAGTTCCCGCTCTGGCGAAATAGAAGATGTCGCAATTCCTTCGGGATGATTGGAATTAGTCTTCTACAACGGTCGACTCAGCTTTACTTTCAATAAAATACAGATTCCGTTCATGGAGAATAGAATATTCCACGCAGTTCATCTCAAATGCCCTTCCAGTAATTCCCTATAATGATCTGTTCAAAATGGACGTAATACCAGTATCATGTAAACTGAAGGTAGCCACGAAGTTTAGCTAAATGAAGCCCTCGTCAGCAAGACGGTTACTTATTTTTCTTCCAGTTTGGGGCATTTTATCTTAAAATCTGTGCTTTAATTACGAGCACTATCGGACAAACTTGCGTACATCCAAGCTGGTTCAGATTTTTAGAAATAATATACCTTCAACATATTTTTCAATTTCTGTGTGTCACTGAGATGCAGACCAATACTAGGAAGAACATACCTTGAATTAGCATTTTAAATGAAACATCTGAGCGCAAAGCATTTTACACATGAAAGCCCTATACCGATCTCGCTAATATACACATGACTGCTGATTGCCAAATCACTTCAGAATCCACAGCTTACGCACTGACTACAGCCAAAGAGCATGTAAATATTATGCCACCCTCGGACAAAAGTACATTGAGGCTACGACTTCAATATAATTAAGTATGGAGTCTTTCATACGTTTTGTCTCTGCATTAGCACTTAAAGGGTACTCGAAAATGCTTGATCTCATGGCCTTTGTTTCACAATTTTTTTTTTTATTTACTAATGGAAATTTCCGAACATCTTAATATTCTAGAGTGTTCATCAAAATAGCGTAAAATAGGATGAAGGCACCTAGTGAAAAGTGCTTGATGGTTGTTAGAGAGAGAGGGGGGAAGAGAGAGATGGATGATAGAGAGCGAAAGAAAGACAGAGAGAGAGAGAGAGAGAGAACGAAAGAAAGAGATAAATGTGAGTGGGTGAGAAGTGGTGCAGTTGCGCGAGCGTGCGTGTATATTATGAGAGACAGAAAGAGGGAGAGAGAGATGAAGGAAGGAAGGAGAGGGGAGGGGACTCTTTTTCACATTAATTTATATTTATATCACTGAAGAGAATACCACAGATTCCTAAAAGCACAGGATGATCATAAGTAAATTTACAATATTAATTTGTTATAGCATGTTAGTCGCTCATGTTATTACCGAAACTGAGAGCTGTCGTCTAATCATTACCCAACGGGTGAACGAATAGAGAATTCCAGAGTGTCGACGGTGAATAACGTTGCTAGGGCGATTGAAAACCACAGAGTTACCATAACAAATGGAGCTTAACGAGCGCCATCTCTCCTCGTTCGCACACCATCGGGTAAAATGCCTTGAAAAATCACCGCGGCGAGATAAAACACACTTTACGCGTAATCGAATGACATGGTGCATGGAGGGGAAAAAAGGTTGCCTCTAAAGCAAAATACATCTTTCAGGTTATCATCATACACATCTGATGTAAGACATCAAAATGTGACGTGTACTAAAGCTTATGTCATTTTACTTTGCAGCCGACGATCCTTTTTTTTAAAGCGGTAAACCGAACAGTGAACGAATCTATAAAAACTCAGGAGTTATATAACGGCGTGAACGTAAAATATACACGCTGAAGACGATAGTTAAAGATAAATGATTGTCAGTCAACAATATTTAGTTTGCATGTAATGTTCTGGTGAATATTTCATTATTAATAATGTCTAATGAGGCTATAAGGGACAGAGAATTTTGGTTGCTTCTATTATTTGTTAGATGAAGAGGGTTTTTTTATATATTTTTTATTTAATCTATTTGAATGTGTGAGCGAAGTAATGCCTCATTTTTTCTGTATTCCATCGGTCTGTTGAAATCAACAACCCTTAATGGGATCACCCCAATGAAGAAAACAAATCAAAATAAAATTCCTAGCAAGAGTTCGGATGATTTTACCCACATAGAGACTCAGAGAGTGAAATAGTGGTTTAACATCTACGGTAGATCAATATGGCATTGACAGGGCATCGAAATGTGCGAAAAATCAACTACCCAAATACAAAAACAATAATTATAAAGCTCTCATGTCAATGAATCCTAGAACTACGGGTAGTATTGTGAATTTGTTGTGTGACCTCAGTTGACGATATCCTGTAGCTTCTCGACTAAAAATATCATAAATGTCGTCTGATTATCAATGATGGCTTATTTAACTTTTTGGAGAAGCATGACAGCGATTATGATTATATTTTGACATTTAAACGCAAAATGTCATATGCAAACTACAATTTATATGAGAAGGTAAAATGCCCTGATTCCCGCATATGTCCAATGCAGTATGTAGGTCGGTCTTTGTCCTTGCTAATGTATGCATACGGACCGAAATGGATATTCGAAATGGATTTCCAATTACTACAGTTAAGTCTAATAATTTGACGTGCGTGGCATATAACGAGCGGGAGAATTATTCATCGGGAGGCATCAGGAACATGATGTTTGTCAAATTAATTACAATTCCATTAGGAGCATTAATTTTGAAAAGAGGTCTAGAGGGAGAAGAGAAGGGGAACATCAAAAGGGTCGTGTGTACGTGTGCGCGTGTGTGCGAAGGTGTGTTGTGCGTGTGCGTGTTTGCGTGTGTGTGTGTATGTGTGTGTTTGCGTTCGTGGAAAGCAATGAAAGTATGAGCCGACAAACAAATAGCACTTTGTAGATTTGTCGGCCTGATAGAGAAGAAGAAAAGAGAAAAGGTCCGCAATACGTAAAGAGAACCAAAGAATATATTTACGTTAATGGAAAACAAAAACTCGTTATTAGTTCATCAAAAGGGGAAACCGATTGCTATTAACATCCTATCACACCCTGATACATGAGTATTCCAACACAATGTGAAATTGCACTGATTTGACATTTTTCTTTAATTTGCAAAGAATACGAAAAAAATATATAGACTGTCTTATGTAATGTCTAATTTCCAATGGACTTTCCTCCCCCGAATTGAAGTATAAGCAAAATGATGGTGGTAGAAAGGGGAATAATACGAGATGGTTTCTAGCTTATCTTATTCTTTCCCATTTGTTGGTGACTCCTATCACTTAATCACCGCACTATTCATTCTCTGACAGCAGTGCATTAAATGCATTTCAATTCGTTTTCCTCGCTCACAATTCTAATCCTGTATTTGAAGGTTCGTGTCTGCTCACTAATCGGAAATATTGCTTTGACCTTAATCAACATGATCAGGCTCCTATTATATTATACTCTCTCGCTTGGAGCTTTCGATGACAAGAAAGGACAAACTGCAAGCTGCACGAAGGTTTCGCACATGCGCAATTAAAGGCAAAAAAAAAAACAACCGCAGTGCCAAAAGAAAATGACAAACGTGTAGTGCCTTTCAAAAAATCAAACAAATAACAAACTAACAAAATGAGCGTGCTCATGTTATTAGGTGTCTTTGGAGCGCGTAACTACTTTTTCTCTAACATTTCTTTTCTTGTTTTTTTTTTTGTGTTGGGGGGGGGGGGGAGCAGTTTATCGCTGCATGCGTTGTGAACGATTCTTTTGTTTCAAATCCCGTCGATGGTTTCTAAAACTGCCCCTCCCCCGTCAATATTAACACTTTTCTAGCCATGATTGAATTTTAACTATTACATGAATGTAATGAAACTCAATTTGATTAGGTTATTTAGTTTTTCATGAGGGGATAGAAATGCTGCGTGACATTTGACACCATTTGAAATGAACGGCAAAATTTCGTTTTAATAGGTGTATCAAAAAACAAAAACAAAATATTAAAAAAATATGATGGCATCATAGAAATATCAAAACGCCATTGAACATGTCAAGGCATCCTGTAGCTTCATTGAATCAAAAGTACTTCATCAAATAATAGTGCAATGTACTCCTTTTAGTTCTTTAAATTCTTGGTATAAGTCTAAATATAAAAATGTTTGCATGCGTGAACAAAAATTTAGTTTGCTTGGTTTATTTTGTCAGGTCTTGTCATCATTCCCTTCATCCTTCAGACCCATAGTCATCAAACAAATTCTACTCTCTAACCTTTCCATCGCTTCCAGTCTTCTGCTTCTCTTTCTTTTCATTTTATTTCTTCTTTTCTTTTCTTTTTTGGTTATTCGTCATTATTCTTGTCTATTCTTCTCCTTGCTCTTTTCTTTTTCTTCTTCGGCTCCTGTTTCTTCATATAGGCCTATAATATGTTGGTTTTTATCCCCTCTTCCATCCTATCTTTAACTTTCCTGACTTTGATTTTTTTCTTCATTGTCTATATATTTTTCTCCATCTTCATTCCCATTTTCCTCCCGTGAATCTCCATTAATTTTTTTTCCTCTCCCCAATCCCCTTCAGTATTTCCCCCCTCTCTCTCTCTCTCTCTCTCTCTCCCCCTCTCTCTCTCAAGTTATGTAAAAAATCGAAAACATTTTACCTCTTCACTGGGTAAACGTACTCTACTAATTCCCCAGGGTTTAGCCGATCGCTTTTCTGGTTCATTAAAGGCGGAATGTAGTCTATAACTTTATTCATATTACTAAATAATATTTAATACAAATATATCAATGCGGTACAATCCAGCAGATTTCCAATCGACAAAGCTTTCGAGCGTTCATTAAAAAACACAGCTGTATAATTAAGAATAATTACTCAAAGTGACAACTAAGAAATACACAGTGGTCTACAAATGAAGCGTGAAGCGGTTTAGAAATCAAATGAAATTTGTTCGTATTGTATTGAGTAATTCTCCTTCTACCTGTCTGTAAAAATAGAAAATGTTCTACCCCCCCCCCCACCCTCTCTCTCTCTCTCTCTCTCTCTCTTTCTCTCTCTCATTCTCAAACCCTCAGGTTTTAATAAATCCCTATTTGCCTTTCCTTACTTCTCATAATGTCTGGATAGAACAAATAAACATGCGATAAAAAAACACGTTTCCTTGAACTTGAAGTATCTGTTGATTTTACAGTCAGCAAGTAATTCAAGCTGAAATGCCTTAATGCGGAATTAATAATAGGTGATTTCACAAACAGTACAATGGGTTTATGATATCTTATTGAATGTGTTTAATGAGGCATTTAGTGAAATTTTATATACATAATGTATATAGCCCCTCTGTAATGAAAGTTAAAGCCATGTTAGCTACACAAACATACATCCTCACGCACATCATGTATGCGTGAATGTTTGGGTGTGTACAATAATTAATGGTAAACATAATCCTGAGATTTTCTCACCCCCTCCTTTATCTCTCTCTCTCTCTCTCTTCTCTTTCTCTTTCTCTCTCTCTCTCTCTCTCTCTCTACACACACACACATGCACACTATCTCTCCATCTAGATTTTTGTATTTATTTATTTAATATATATCTATCTATTTACATAATTTCCCCTTTCAATATTTCTTAAGCATAATCAATCTATTCATTCTAATTATTTGTTAACTTACACGTTTAATTTTATTCGGTATGTTTATTATGTATATAGAAGAGGTGTTCAAGTACCCAAGACCATACATATCTTATCAACATAAATCACGCTTACACAATCATATCTTATATCTATAGTTCAATCGTTGGTGTATTTTGCAATGTCTATCCACCTCGCTGAGTATGCATTTTCTAATATTATCCATTCCCCTTAATCATGATAAAGCCCTCAAAATATCTCCGTTTTATCAAATTATAAGGATATCGCGTGGGATGTGGCTCCAGAAATACTCGTTTTTATTGTTTATATAAACAAATCAATTTCTGGATGCGCGTCTCCCCAATTACGTGGAGACTGGTGACCAAATAGTGGGCAAATGTATCGATCGAAAGTCATATTGATTAACACCGTATAAGGACATCAGTCTTCCAGGAAGAGGAGGGAGGAGGGATGAAAATCAGATCTTGCTGTTTGCTACATTGGATGTTATCATAATGGTTTATTTTGCGCTAACGCATGTGTGTGGGGGGAGGTGCGTGTGTGTGGGGTGCGTGTGTGTGGGGTGCGTGTGTGTGCCAAGGAGCCATGGTCATGAGGTGCATTAGCCCACCCCCCCCCCCCACCCCTCCTCCCCCTCCCCTGATATTGCATCACAATGTGTATACCGTTAAACTGTATTTACTTCAGATCAAAACGTTTTCCTCCTCCTCTCCTGAAAATTGATTGGCGCCCTAAGGTGTCTGCCCAGATACGCTCAAGTAAATGGTCATTGAGGATAGAATTGACTTTACGACCCCAGTACAACAAATCCCCGATACTTTTAAATGAAATCATTATCACTACATGAAATAAATTTGATAATCGATCAGCATTTGGGAGGGAGCAGCTACAGCCAGTATGCCAAAAAATTAACCAGAATAATACAGTATAACTACCAGCACGTTTCAAAATTGTGGACAGAAATGCAGTACCCTTACAAAAGATCCGGTATCTCCATTTACAGAGGGGACTAGCTGTGCTCCATTTGCTTTCTCGCCAAATAAAAAGTTTTGAGTAATATAACTCTACTTCGATAGTAATAAACAAAGGAAATTGAAAGATCAGTGAATAATCGGGTGTTTTGTCAACTAAAAAGGTGTCTAGAAAAAAGGGTGGGGAATGGATGTTTGTCATAATTTTGCACAACACACGACACAACCAATTCAACAATCCAGTTTATTGAATAATCATGTTAAAAAGATTATATCTGATTTTTTTTTTTAATTCCACGAAAAAGGTGTCTAAACAAGAAAAGAACACAAATGTATATTTGTCACGATTTTACGCAACCCAATTCATCGGCTGACAAATGAAACACTTTTGCTAATCTGGCTCGTATTGTCGCTAAGATTTATTTCTTCAGACATTTTGAATAAGCGATGTCAGAACCTGATTAAATAATGATCACTCACATTGCCACATCGCAAACATACACAGCCTCCATGCGAATCCATCTGCTTCATGCTTAATATTTCATTCCAGTTTGAGATTGTGATTTCATTAAACAGGCATAAAGAAGCCATGATTCGTATTTCTTTCATAGGCGAATCGATTTTGTTAAATTTACGCCAGTTCAAATTCAAAGTTGAAGTTGAGACGATTCGCAAATAACGCTTTGTTTGTGAGCCTGAATACCATCTTACAATGGATGTTTGAATTGACGTGTCAAATTGCATTTTAATTGCGTTTTTAATGACAACAACACATCCATTAACCAAGGCAAATACATCACTCATATCCATACCCTTCTTTACCAATTTTAAATAAAATGTCTAGTACTTTCTGCTTTTAGATAGAAAAATAGCGATGTGTACTGAAAAACATAATTATATTACGCTTATATATACAACATACTATAATTACATACATATAAAAGCGACACGATAAACACATGAATAGCAAATTGGTTCATCATGTGCGTAATAACAGCCTGGCGGCTATATCTTTTTAAATTGAAAAATAAGTTAAAATGTAGATCAAAATCCTTGGCAAGACGAAGGAGAAGGGAAAAAGAAGTCAAGTTATTAGCCGCTTGAGAAGCCGAGAGCGGGTAGCCGAAATGGAATCTGGAAAAGGTTATCAGCTCTTTTCATCTATCACTTCGCGAAAGCATCACTCCAATCCATCTAAAGAGCGAATTTCAAGATTTGCAGACACTTGGAAGCGGTCCCACCGCCGCATGATGAAGGTATACAATCAACTTGAAGGCCCAATGCGAGACAGTTTCTAATCAAAACCTCCGCCAACATTGGACTATAAAGATGAAGCTGATTATTTATTTAATATTTTATTTTAGACAGCATGAATCATAACATTGAAGAAAATAAAATTTGCCGTCAACTTTTTTTGTGGTTTTCATTCGACTTATGTATGAAACAGCCAAAATGCATTTTTGTAGATTTGGCCCAAAATAGGAATGTTACTTTGCATCACATTGAATGGAACTATTTTGTGGACCAAGAACATACACATTCAACAGAATTTTCGATTTTTCTTAACCTTCCTTCACGTTCTAATCTCATTTCACATGTTTCGTGGACACTCATTAACAGACATTGTGATGTGTTTTCATTTTCCTTCTTCATCATCATCTATAATGGCATAGCCGCGAAAGGGGTGTGCCCCCCCCCCCTCCCATCGAATGACAAAAATGGGATAACAAAAATAAGGGAAGAGAGGGGTGAAGGGAAACGGCACGTCGAAAGAAGATGGTAACGGCACTTCGAACACCCTCTCTCTTGTTGACATTTTCTTCTACCGAGGAAGACCGGTACCCCCCCCCCCCCTCAACTCCAGCAATAATGTAAATTCCCCCTAAATGATACGGCACAGGCTACGCCACTGGTAACATACATGTCCTCAAAGCAAAGCTCTCGATACGAATACTGTCTAACCCGTGATAAATAGAGTAAGGGTACTTATACCAGGATGTGTAAGTACAGAAGAGGTCACAAGCTCGACAAAAATGTCGTGTTCTTCTTTCTACTTATAATCATCTTCCTTGAGTGAAACCCTCCCACTATATTATACTGAAGATGATGGAATAAATTCATCATAAACCCCTTAGAGCTTCTTACGGTACTTTATGCTTATTATCTCTGCTACAAAACAGAAAATCTCCTCTAAATCTATGGAAAATGCAACCTTCACCATCGCTAAAAAGTTCAGCACGTTTCTTTGGCTACATTCAAAATCAAAGATACTTGAATGCTGCGGTAAGTATCTCGATAGTCCTATTTTTTAATACTAAGGTTTTAATACATACACTACTTGTTGTTAGGTCAAGCCATAATGTGTTCCTACCTAGCAACAATTAGATGTATGCGATTCGCATTCTGACTTTTGAAATACGATTATTCACGACAGTTGAATGAAATATTTTGTAATATGGCACTTAACAAATAATTATGTATGCATTTATTGCATTACGTTTGATTACATTACGAAGATGGTATATTGGACTAAGATATTTGCACAGTAATCTTCTGCCCCCTTTGTAGCAGGGACTAAATATGCTAAATGGAAATGATAAATGAAATGGGAAATTACATTTCTTTCTCCTGAAATACGAACGCGCATGATTGTATGAGTTGCATCACTCCATATGTAACTGGTATTTTAAAGAGATGATTCTCAAGAAACACGCTCACACATTGCGAGTGACAAAATACGTGTCAGATTTTTTCGGTGGCGAAATGTCACTTAACGCTCTGCGAGGCGATGAATTCACTCCCTCTTGAATGTCAAACTTAAAGGTAAACATGCCTCCTACTAAATGAGATGAAAAAATCGAAAGAAATAGAGGGTTATGTTCTGGTAAAAATGAAGAAAAAAATGAAGAAATTGTGAGCTGTCTCATTATTTGTTGTCAATTAGGAAGAATACCACAACAGAAATGCTTCCTTACAAGGATTGCTAATGCCTTGGTATTCGAAATATGATAAGAAAAAGGCCTAGATGAAGAGCTTGGACCAAACATTTATGTGTAGTCTCATGTGTTCAGTACATGTGATCTTCAGCAAGACTGAGTTAAGTTTCTTTGATTTTTATCATTCAAAAACTTCAGAATAGGCCTACATTAATTCTTATGTAATCAACCTTACCCAGTTTCTTCTAAACAGTTTATTTCACAAACAATAAATTATTCACATGAAAAAAACTAAATTTTCAGTCATCTACATTCGCTGTAATGTCGTAACCGGTGATACTCATTTGTGTTGTTTGCATCAGTTCAGTGTCTTTTATGATATGAAAACTTGGTGAACCCACAGTCAAAGCTGAAATACACTAACATGGGTAGATATGTTCTTGATATCCATATAAATCCGTCTATACTCTGTCGTTTTTGCTTGTTACTCAGAAATGTTATATTTTCAATGAAATTCGAAAGGCAGAAAATACAAAATCATAGCCTTAAATTTCTACATCAACACTGGTTTATTATCTGGGATTGTGTTGTCCTTATACCAGGAATCAAATTCACCGTTAACGTAATAGGCCGACATTATCATGCACGCTCGGCGATGACTAACAATTTACGGAACGGCATATCGGGTGTAATAAATCGTTTCTCTAATTTCTTCCAGCCTCGAACTGTTTTAAAGGTAGTAGTGACCATTGAAAGAATAATAATAATAATAATAATAGTGTAAACTTATAGAGCGCACACACCGTCCAGGGACGCTCATGGCGCTAGCTCAGCAACAGTTCTCTTTGATACAAGTAAAGTAATAACTTTGCAATATTTTTTGCGATATTTTATTATAACCCATTTCAATCCTCAGCTCTGCCTGGTGGGGCCCGGTGCCCTCCAGCTGCTCCGTTCACTGACAATTTAAGGGACTAGCCCAGTCAGCACATTATTCACAGAAGCTCTAGCATCTGAGGCCAACAGGCCCCACACAGGCAGCCAATGAGACTAAAAAAAAAAATTAAAAAAATCTGCCATCATCCTGGATATGGCATTACATAAAATATCATTTCAAAGCACCTTTATTTTATTGGATACATCCATACCTTAATTGGATTTGTGTTGACATTGACATCCCCAGGACAACGCAGATTATCTCTCTTTCTATTCCTCTCTTTCTCTCTCTTTCTCTCTCTTCCCCTCTCTCTCTTCCTCTCTCTCTCTCTCTCTCTCTCTCTCTCTCTTCGATTCACACAAGGTGTACCAACTTTCGGCAATTCTTTTACATAGGCCTATATCGAATACACGAATTGCTCATTATAACGCTACATCATAAATTGCAACCTTCAAAAGTACAAAGTAGTTTACCGTAGCAAGTGGGCTAACTGTCAAGAAGTTATCCTCTATATCCTCCTGATCCTTCCACGAAGCCAACAATAAACCCTGATATCATTTTCTCTCGCACTTCGTGGGCAGATAAGAGGCTTAATTCCAAATTAGAATACATACATTATTAGGATTGAGAGTTGCATGGTCATGAGAATCCGCATAGATATTATTCAAGGTAATTACTGAAGAAACTGATTCACTCCCCTGCCACAACACCCCCCCCCCCCCTCCCGGCCCTTAACCTGTCCTAAAACTAAAATTGAAGAAAATAGACTCACCTGACATTTTCGTGCCGTCTAATGTAGATGCGATTGAACTGACCAGTATTTTTCTTCCCAACATCCATCACCATGGCATCAGCAACATGCTTGGGAAGTACAGAGAGCAACAGTCCCTCCTGCATCGAGACAACATTGGAATTCGATATATTAAAGTGGGAGGTCTCCATTTTTCAGAATGTATCAGTAGGTCACTAACACAAAAGGAAATGGGGGAGGGGGTTAACAGAGTTAAATTATCGCTAGAACAAAATTACAGACTGAATGCAGACTGACACGAAGTAAGTCTGCATCGTTATGGACATTCCATGATAAGGTCACAGCCAAGTCTGAGAACCCACCCCCCCCCCCCGGAACTTGTCGATAAATGGAACTTTTGCCGTGGTGCTTTCATCTTCATATTTTCAAGCACTTTCAAGCATTTCCAACAAGGAAGTAATGTTTTAGTCAATATTACGTATGAAAATGTTTTAAAACTACATCACTTTAATGAGAATTCCATTTTAACACTTCCATATCAAATTTGCATCATTAAAACAAATTGATTTTCAGGAAAGTAGTAAATGGGAATTTCCCATCATAGTCGACGCTTATCAATGATTTTACAGGACCTCTAACTAATAAGATGAATGCCAGCATGCTGGAAAATAAAATAGAACTGAATTAAACAAATTATTAATGACTGCACTCAAATTGATGAATGTGTCAAGTCATGCAATCCTAGTTCAGATGATGGATGCTTTCATCTGGGAAGTACTCCAATATGGGCGACATCAAGTGATAGGTGGTAAAAGCATAACGGGCGTCGACCCGTGAGGCGACAGCCATGGCGCAAAACAGTGGGTAAAATCTCGTCATTTTTATGTCATGCTGAAGAATGATTGTATAACAGGATATTGGAAAGAGCAACAGCCTTCCTATTGTTTCCAAAATAATATAAACATTTAGGATGATATTTCGATTAAAAGTAAATATTGTCAAGTATAAATAATATTTTGCCTAGTGATGGGCGACTATTCGTACCATTTGTGGAATAAACTATATATTTTTAAAGAACCAGAGCAAATATCGGGTCAGCACCGGCGCTTGTAGTGCAACGCAGGACCTGGAAGAATTTTAAAGACCATAGGGGAACCGGTTCCTCCTTAGTGGAACCCATAGCCTTCAGAACTCTTAAAGACTTCAGTTAAACCATGGCCTTAAGAACTCTCTTAATTTCTAGGACTTAAATTTTAAATCCATTTTGAGACTTAAAATATTTCAAGTCTTTAAGACTTAATAAATTGGGAATTCGACTAAAAGTTTTATCGAAACCAGCTTCTAGATATAAATCTTGGAAAGACTTAAACTTCTCGCCAATAAGATGTGCATATTTCCAGTTGCACCTGTTGATGACTGACTGTTGGCATATTTCCAGTTGAACCAGCTGACACCAATTAATTTGCATATTGAATATGGGGTGCGTGCAGATCTATGTTTTTTTAACAATTTTTTTGAATTTACAGCATATTTCTTAATTACTGATGATTTAGGTATATGCAATTCATTTCGAAAATACTACAAATATAAATTACAAGTTATTAGGACATTTCGCTACTTCGTATGAATTCCATTTAATTAAACATGAATAAGGGAAACATTAACTATGAACTAAAATAATTTCAATAAAATACAAGTATATGAAAAAAAATTCGATTAATTAAATTATGTATAAGTCTACTTATTACCGATGCCTTTACATTGATAATACAGACGTACCAGTATTGAAGTGTTGTTGCCGTTCAATTGGTTGGAAGTTTTACCAAATGGTTCTAATGGCTTAGCTAGACCAGTAAATCTAAAAGACTTGAAATATAAATACAATTGACTTAAACTTTAAATCTTTCAGGGACTTAAAATTTTAAGTCTTAGCTTAGATTTATTTTTGAAATGAATCCAAGAAAGGTTTAAAATAAATATTAAAAGACTTGAAATATAAATCCAATTGACTTAAATTTTAAACCTTTTCAGGGACTTAAAATTTCAAGTCTTAGCTTAGACTTATTTTAAATCCCAAAGGGTTCGTCACTAATATCAGTCTCTGTTAGATTTAAAAGTAAGACTTTAAGATTTAAAAATAAGACTTTCAAATTTAGAGAGAACTCTTAATAAAGATTTCAGTGGAACCCGTGCCCCCTATACAGTACAACCCAAAGGTCATGAGTAGCTTTGAAGACCACACCTATGACCGATGCGCCTTTAATGGCAACACAGGGCTTTGAAGACTCTCTCAAAGACCACAGTCATACGGTACTCACCTGTTGTGCGGCCTGTTCCTGGATGGTGAGCTTGGTCTTGAGGGACTCGTTGGTCTCCAGGAAAGCCATACGATGCTGCTTATCGGATACAAGGTAACACACACAACCCAAGATGATGGCACACAAATACAATAAGATGTTTGCTCCGATCTAAGTAGAGTAGAAAAAAGGAAGAAAAGAGAGAAATAACCGTATGTGTTAAAGATCGTCATTTCCAGCACTTTCGCTGGATTAGAGTAGGCAATTTGCTTACAGGGCGAAACATAATTTGATAAAGTGTTTGCTTAAATGTCAACGGATCCCAACCCGGGGATTTGCTTTCCTGAGTACTGAAAGACGATGAATAGTGATGAATACAGAGAAAACGAAAGAAAGAGAGAGTGGAAGAGAGAGACAGAAAGAGAGAGGGAGGGAGGGAGGGAGAGAGAGAGAGAGAGAGAGAGAGAGAGAGAGAGAGAGAGAAAATGAACGAAAAGGAAATCAGCGACAAAAATGAAGAATAGATTTGGCTTTGAATCACATTTCCATCCGCTCCTTTGCTTTCCGTGGACAGTGGACAAGGTGGAAGAGTGTTTTTATAGCTTGATTCATTATGACGATTGGAAATTTCCGATATTTATTCAACTTAGCAGTATCTAAGTCAGATTTGGAGAGGCAATGGAGTGACGTGTTAACTCAATGGCGTTCATTACTTTGATATGTCATATTCAAGAAATGGCGAATGACACTTTTTTTAAATATTTTTTTTTTACAGAAAAATAATCAAGGTATTGAATTTGTATATTCACTGTAGAGTGAATAAAGAAATCGTCTGATGCTGCTAGAAAACGGGAAAAACGAAGGCGCGTTCACATAATTATATGCCGCGGTAAATCGCGCCGGTTTACTGCGGTTTGTATGAAAGAGAAGAGGGAAGAGACGAGGTATGAGGAAAAAATTAGTGATACGATTGTCGAATAAAAATCTGTCGACATCGCGTGACTTTTCGACGTGATCGGACGTGTAGTCGATCAACACTCCCTTCGCACAACACCGAGAAGAAAAAGAAAGAAAAACAATAAAAAAGGGGGGGAGACCTGTGTGCAATATTAGGTCGAGAAGTACACAGTCGTATCAAATTCTGCTTGAATTGGGGAGAATGAGATGAAAAATATTAAAATCCCAGGGCGGTAGAATCATGCATGCCAAAATCACGTTACTGACCAAACAATTCCCCATTTCCCCGACCAATCAGGGGGCAAGTTAACCATTTCGTGACCGCCACAAGAAGGAAGCCAGCCAGTTATTCATTTTTAAGAAATTATCCGCTCGGCCACATGATTGCAGTTTTCCTAATTTTCTGTTCAAACTAGTTTTTAAATATTTTATTCGGGAGGGTATGGAAGAGATATAAATAGCATCATTTTAATATATTTTTAGCGAATTCATTGAGTGGCTTTGTTTGCGAATGACTGAATAATGTCTTTCACTGAAAGAACAAGAAATATCCTTGCAATAAAATTATTACTTATCCTTAATGGTGTGTCGAGTATACTCTATACCCACGTTGAATAACCACGGGAATTACAGTTGATATTATCGTAATTATTATCAGGAAATATAATTCTCCCCAGTAGACCGGAATCAACGTGGAGAAACCGTTAATGAGGCCATATAGAAAACAGCTTAGTCAAAAATTCTTGAGAGCGAGGGAATAAGGAATGGAATAATAACCGCGCAATTTACTTTCTGAAAATAGGGGAAAATGCTCCATTAAAGGTCGGGTGACATCCAAATATAAGTTGATTCCTGTTGATGTGCAGGGCTACATACAACTCATATTTTGTTATTCAAACATCTAAATATACTTCGTAGATATTGAAATATTTGTTTTAATAATTTTCTCAGACCTGCTAATGCCCCAGATCTCATTCACCTTGTGATGTAAGGGGAGGGGGGGGGGGGGGCGATACCGTAACTGTATTTTGATATAAAGTATATTATAATATTTAAAGTGATTAATATTATTTATATATGAATATTGAAATTAAATATATAGTCATTAATGAGATCGTGTGATCATATAGTTAAATTTAAAAGTATATGATTTATTGTTTTTGAGTTTAGTGTTGATTCTATAAAGATTAAGTTTAAATTATTAATATGACTTACTCGGTGATTAATAAGTAATGTGTAATTTGAAGTGTGTTCAAATGATTTATGCTTGATGTATAGGCCTATACTTTGGAACCATGTAAAAGAAATCCATTTATCTGGACAATAAAATAAATCAAATCAATCAAATCAACTGTACATATTTGGAGTATTCTCAAAAAAGGTAATAAACATGACAAAAATATGCATGTACAATTTCTCACTGAACTATGAAGAGATTAATGCGGGAAATGCGATCGTTTTCTACTTTTAAAAGTACAATGTTTTGAAGAATCTTAATGCCTATTCTACACAAAATAGAGCACTTGACATTCTTCTATTTTAAACTCTTTAACTTTTATCTGTTCATCTACTGAGCTAACAATATGTTCCAATATCCTTAGAATATATTACCTATCCTTAATAATGAGTCGAGTATTTTTATTCCCACATTGAATAGCCGCGGGAATTACAGTTGACATTTTCGTAATTATTTTAAGGACGAATAATTATCCCCGGTAGACCAAGATCATTATAAAGAAACCATTACTGAGGCTTTAAAGAAAAAAGTTTGGTCGAAAATTCTAGAGAGCGAGGGAATGAGGGAACCAGAGGGATAGATTAATGCTAGTGCAATTTAGTTCTTTGAGATAGGCAAAACGTGTTCAAAAATGTGTTTTTGTCATGTATGACGTAGTGATGGGTGTATTACATAATTTTTTTTTGCAGCCAGGTCTAAGAAATGAGGCAACTACCTTTACAAGTATACTTAACACAGTACGCCTCCATGAGCAGGCCTAATTTGATGTTTATTCTACATCATTAGGGATAGCAAACAATGAAGCATTATCCATTAAGAGGATGATTTTGGATGACAATGATGATGATTAGATGGAAACATTTTATATGCTTAATTCTCAAACTTGAAGCCCTGCAAACATTTCTATCTCGTTAATCAATTGTTCGATATGCCACTGCCAACTCTCCTCCCCCGCTTTTTGTGTGGGTGGGGGGGGGGGGGAGCTCAGTCAGAAAAAACATGCTGGTATCCGATTTTCTATTTTAGGAACTTCTAGGGTTTTGTTTTTTTCATTTTTATTAACACAATTTGCCTTTAAAATATAAATGGTTTGATCAGAAACCTAACTCGTTAGCTGTAGTATTCTCCTGAAGGAAAATCAATGTAAATGCCAGTCGAATATTTTCAATACACTAAAGTTTTGAGCGTATACTCAGCATAAATCCACTTCGCGTTCTCCAAAGTTCAGACTAGCAAACTTGTATTGGGCTTTGCCTGGTGTTCTAATAATAACCACCGTCCAATATACTATCTCACAACAAATTTTAACCAATTCGCATTCATACCTTGAAGCAGAACACTTAACGGCGACGCGATTCCAAACAGCCTTCGTCGAAGTGCCCCGTTTGTTTTAGCGATTGTATTACCGGCTCAAAATTCTCTTCTTGATCATAATTCTTGTCTTCTCCGAATACATACATGATAAAGCTAAGGGAGTAAGTGATACCTTGCCAGACGTGCGCTGCAATGATTTAACACGTTTGGTGTACTTGAGCCCAATATCCATAAATCAATGCAACCTATCCTGTGTTCCATTTTTTGTGCCTATATTTTTGGTATTCGATGCGAGCTCTAATCATGGCGGCCGACTGTTTACGAGGCTTTTGCTGGTGGAGCTTATTACATACTAGATCATGAACAGAGAGAGGTGGGGAGAGATATCGGAGAGAGGGAGAGAGAAATGAGAGAAAGAGGAAGAAAGAAAGGGAAAGAGGGGGTAGAATTGTGCGTGTTTGTGTATGTGTGCGTATGTTCATGTGTGAGAGAGGAAATAGGGAAAGAGAAAGAGGATGGAAAAGGAAAGAAGGTCGGGGGATAAAGTGACAGACATAAAACACGGCATGGGCTTAGGAAATATTCGCATGAATGACGAAACAATTTATTCATAAATTATCGAAGTCACGGTCTCGTGAATAAACTATGAGGTCCATGGTGGAAGAGAGAGAGAGAGAGAGGGTTTACCAGAAAGAGATGGACACGGAGAAATAATGGGAAAGAGACTGAGAGGTAGACATATAGGGGAAGAGAGTGAGAAAGGGTGAGGACTTGGAACGTGAAAAGACGGAAAGAACACGAAAGCTGTTAGATGGAAAAGTCACATACCTGAGGCCTAAAAATGAAAGATGTTGTATTGCCCTTTGAGACCGATAACAACAAACTTGAAATCTACGGTCGGCTTAAAAAAAATTACCGTTTTTTTAAAGAAAAAATATATCGAAGCATTCAAAACTTAGAAATATCAACCCAAAGAGGGAGAAAAAAGTAGGAAAAAGAGGTAAACAAGATTTCCGACCGACCGACCCATGTTTAAGCACCTACAACTGTAAAGGGCAATACAACTTGCTTTTCTTTTTTAGACCTGACATGGCAATATATAACACTTAATGGTTTTTCATAGTAGAGTCATGAATATACACTACGGGGTTCATGGTGACAAGGAGAACGAGAGGAGAGAGTAGACGAGAGACAGATAGAGTGAGAGAGGGAGAGAGAGAGAGAGAAAGAGAGGGAGAGGGAGAGAGAGAGGGAGAGAGAGAAAAAGAGAAAGAGAAAGAGAGAGAGGTGGATTAGACGTATTACCGAGAGCAAAAGGGAAATGTTAAGGGACGTGTGCCTCCAACAGAACGAGGTGAACGATGTGGCGATGCAAAAGGTAGCAGCAGTTCGCGTGCCGTTTCCATGGGAACATAGTCTTTGCAGTATCGATGACACCATATCGCATGTTCTGTGACATCGTTTCCCTTACTGCGGCTCTCGTTAAAGCGAAATTTAAAACAGGTAGGATGACTAGCCTTTCTGTTTACCTGATTCTTCATGTTCACCTGTTGCACATTAGTGTTTTTTTTAAAATAGACAGGAGTGGAGTAGAAGGTAAAGAATGGTGTATTGTAGTAACAAAATAAGTGTAAATGATTATTTGAGGTTAAAGTTAATCTTGAGCTCTGGTATGGGAATCGTATGGGAATCGTATGTCGAGAGAACATGGCTATAATTCATTCCGGATTATTTAACCTGCGGTAGATTGATTATTTGAACCAGTACAATAAAAACAAACTCACAAAAACTTGCTGGAAATCATCTGCAATAAAAACCACAACTTTCATGACCTGTGTTAAAGGGACTTTGTAACATTGTTCAGATGAGAGATAGTGGTGCTAAGGTAGTGACTTCAATGCTAGATGAACAATTAAAGATAATCTGAAAATTTGAGTGAAAACGGATCATTATTCATGGTACAAATTGGGAAAAACTGTTCTGATCGATTCCTTAATTCTCCCAACTATATTATTCTACTTCTATTCTGCTACTTGTCAAAGCCTGTTCAGCATCAAGACAAGGACAATTTAATTACATTTTAGGTGAATGTAAATCGTCACAAAGCAATAAAATGGCTCTACATTCCATTCCAGACAGATTTTTATAGCCTGTTTTATGTATTTTTCTCATGGAAAAACGGTTGGGAAAATTCAAAAATTGGTTGGGAGAATTTACTGTTAATCACTGTTAGAGGGTGCCTCCCATCGACGCCTTCAAAGAAAACCATAGATATCTTTGTGGTTTGAGAATTTTTTCAGGATTTTTTGCATGTCAGAGGGTTAATATAGTCGAAGGAATATAGTAAGTAACATTTCATACAAAAATTAAGCAACTTTTTTCATCAACCTTCAACAATGTTACCGAGTCACTTTAAGCACATGGTGTCGGGCCTATACCTGCCTTGTTTTCCTTATCTTTCTATGCTCATTACTTAGCCCCTCTACATTTTCTACCAAAATCGTTTGGCGCATGTCATTTATTTGTAATCTTGAACATTCAGTGTACGTTTTGTTGGATGCTGTGATTATCAGAACTCAAGCTTATCTTTAAGAGGCTTGCTTCCAGTCTCTTTTTAAAATATAATATTCCCAGGATGGTTCTATTTCTTTAGATTTTCATTTGATCTGAGGTCCTTTAAAATCTATTTTCAGAAGAAAAAAAACTTTATCCCAGCCCTGCACTAACGTCATTTAGCGATACGTTAATCTACATTTGCCATTCTTTACCCAGTTGTAAATGGGTACCTTTTATGCTTGAGTGCTAGTTACTTTGGAAGCTGGCTAAAACCAGGGTAATAATGTCTAACCTTCAAGAGAGTTACTGGATGACGGATAAGAAACCATTATTGATGTCCGTCGAACGGTGTGAGCTCGATGGTCTCACAAAATAACTTATTGGCACCTCTCACAGAAAGGGGTGGCACTTAACCTTTAATGGATTACTCTTCAAAAGTGTGTCTCCATGGACTACACTGTTGTCCATAAAAGTTTGATTAATTTTTGTTCACCTCTTTTCTCAATTGCCATTGCGACAATATGGTTTTTTCTTTATATATAAAGTTTAAATCTTCTAACAACTTTATTGATCAACTCCTCTAACTCAATCCAATAAAGTTATGAGAAGATATAAGACTGTATCTATCAATGATGAACAATACTGTCGAAATCACTTCATAAAAAGAGGTAAGGAAAATTATTCAAAATTTCAAGACAACAGTGTACGTAGGTCAAACGAGGGAAGTACAAGGCAAGCTTATCTAATAACACATTGGACAAACTCCACATATTAAAGCAATTGTTCTGGTTATTGGAAGGAGGTAAGTTCTGATTAAATTTTGCAAAGGAGGGGCATGGACTACAAGAAAAAGCTTCCGCCGATTAATACGCCCCCCCCCCTCCCCCTGCATGACAAAATGTAAATTTCGAAACATGTTGTCTGCTTAGAGAAAGAAGAATCTCAAAGTCATATCACTATCACAAACTCTCTAAGCAGATGGAATGTGCTTACCTGTTCAGCCATGTATTCTTTGTTAGCCAAGGAGAGCAACCCGACCATGAGGCAATGTACGGTGATGGCAAAAGTACTGAGGAGGATCATGGCTCCTAAAGGCACAGGTAACATGGTGAAAGAGGCAAATATGAAAAACACTTGCCAGCCAGCCCCATCACTCGGCATCAGCGGCTGATAATATAGACCCAAGTCCACGAAGGACTGCGCGCATACCAGACTCCATATAAGGTATGGCATGACGCGCGTAAGCGACCA
This sequence comes from Strongylocentrotus purpuratus, assembly GCF_000002235.5. NCBI lineage: Eukaryota > Metazoa > Echinodermata > Echinoidea > Camarodonta > Strongylocentrotidae > Strongylocentrotus > Strongylocentrotus purpuratus. Next base: position 6,176,303 of record NW_022145613.1, on the reverse strand, counting down.
GTCCGAGATGAGGCGATAGCGCGATAAGGAGAACAGAATCAAGTTGGTGACGGCACAGATCGCCATGATGGAGATAGCGATGACGCGGCTAGGGATTGCGCGATCAAGATAGTAGATGATTAATACGACAACGTCGAAGAAGAAAGAGAAGGCGATCATGACGGGGAGCGTCTCCAGGCGACGGCGGACGAAGAATTTCTGATACGATGTTTCCATGTCACTAGAATCAAAGGCGCGGTGGAAGGGGTTGTATCGTCGGGTTCGTGGTTTCTTCCCTTCCGTGTCACGCTTGCCGTACGCCTTAGCAACGAGTTCCGTGTCCATCACGGTGCTGAGCTCGATGTCGGGCGATACGCTCCTCACCATCGGCTGTGTCGAACCGCTGCTCGAGCGTTTCTTTAGAAGACCCATCGTGATCGAGTGACCGTACGACTACTACAATACAATGTGAACGACGAGGTTGATGATCACGAACTTCGGTTACGAGTATGCTGGCCGAAAAAGGTTTGTCATGAATTCGAAGTGAACATGATGACTTTTCAAGAACCGATGTCTGCTAAAGTAGTTCCGTAATTGATCCTTTTAGTCAATTAGATTCCCATATCCAGCTCATTACATTATGCCATTAACGGTATTTGGTATCGTCTGTTAATTTCGAAAACGGATAGCGACATAATTGGAGACATCTTGAGCTATGGAGTGGTTCCCTTCACAGAGCCGAAGATTTATCCTCCGATTATTTCCATAGTGACATACCACCGTCGCCAAGTTCCAAGATTAATTTTCCAGAAGCGAACGAAGCAAGATGGTGGCGGCTGCTAAAGATGTTCGAATCGACTAGCACGGTAAACTGCCAGTAAACTGCTCTGTGCGGCGTATTTGAATATCCCCAGTAAAGCCAATATGATGCGAGTGTATGGGTGACTCACCAGAAAAGAAGAATATTTTGGGGGCAAATTAACAGAGAGAAGTATTTCCTTTGCTATCTTCCCTTGTCCTTCGGAAAATCATCGAAACGTGCTGAATGATTTTTTGCAAAGAAATACTCGATAAGGCTGATCTTTCGTGCTTTTAGGATTCAGATCCCACAATGTCCTTTTGTCTGTCTAAATCAAATACGTAGCAAGTTTTATTCGCTGCAGGTGACCTGGAAGGAAGATAAACAAAGTAAGAATGTTATGTTCAAACTCGTCCTGAAAATCAGTACTATAATTCGTCCTTGTTTTCACGAAGTGACGGTAGTGAGGAAAATCGTAACGCAAAGTGAATGCAATTTTTTTTCACTACCGTCACTTCGTGAAAACAGCGACGAATTATTGGTCCTAAACCGATTCCATATACGACTTAAATGCGACATTTTGAGTTTCCCTAGATCAATTTCATGTCCATCTTTGGAAACTACATGTGGTATTGATAAGAAATTTAGAAAAACATTAATGTCCATTGTAACATTCCCTACACAATCACATGTTCAAGTTTTATCTTCATCACGTTTTAATTACTATTGCTTTCAAGATGAAAGTGAATAATGCTAAAAATCGGTTTCATTATTCAAGATAATGGTTCCCATTTTAGATACTTGATATTTCGCGAGCCAATGAATGTATCAGGTTTAGACTTCTTTGATTTATTGACATTCTGTATAATGTTGGTATTATATTTCAATGTCGCAAAACTTACTGTGCACCGATTATGCTCATAGTTTATATGCGAGGGACGTTTGTTTTTCTTTCTTTATGTCTTTCTTACCCTTTTTTCCTTTGTTCGTTTTCCGTTTCTCTTTCCCTTTTCCTTAAGGTAAGTTAAGGCAAGTTAGATAAATCTGGAGACTTAGACTGTAGCCTAATGAGCATGAATCCATATTAAACATTTGGGGAGGAATATTTTAAACGGGAAATCGGCCCCTCATAGCTCAGGTAGATCAATAAGGGGAGGCAGAAAAGTTTTTTAAACGATTACGAATAAAGATATTAGAAGGAAATATGAAAGGTTATGAATGTGTGCAGTCGACACCAGTTCTCACTTAGGTCATGATTTTGCAACGCCATTCAAGGAGAACTGCAAATTATTTGTGAGCATTAGAATCTTAAAAAGAAAAAAATATCCCCTTTCCAAATTTCACGATTCCGTGTTGCAATTATCACTTGGAAGAAAGGAACTGTTAATACTCATTTTATTTGTCGTTGGCAAATAGGTCAATTCAAATAACTTCTTCATAAATTGTATCGTATACCACTTATTGCTTCCATGATCATTTTGATCTACGCTTTCAAAATTCCCCTCCTCTCGAATTTGAAGGTGGAGCAAATTAGTTTTTTATTAACATTATGACCGTTATTTTATACTGTACTAAATTGAAATATATTGACTCAGGTGGAATAGAACATAATATGTATCTTGAAGTATTGTTTATAAATCTGATAGGAAATGAATGTCTTACTCTTCACTCACAAACAATGTCTCTAGAGAAGCTAAACATTCTATGTATATGCATGTGTTTGTGAGTATGGGTATATAAATGTATGTATGTGTATTAATATCACCATTGTGTTTTTTTGTGTGTGTGTTTGTGTGCGCGCGCGGGTGTGCGTGTGTGTGTGTATGTGGGTGTGCGCGTGTGTGTGTGGGTGTGGGTGGGTCAAATGTGTGAGTGTATACATACATGTGCTCTGCAAAAAAAATAGGAAAGGGGACAGTCGCCTATTATGCTTCTTGACATATTCATAATTCCGCATTTAATTTATTATTTTGTTGAGTAACCTTGCTTGTAAGACGATCACGCCAATATTTCCAACAATCAGAATATATCAAAACCTTAAAAGATTAAAGCAATGGTGTGACCTGCATTATGCTTTTATAACATGAATTCATTACCATACCATCATGATCAGTGAAGTCAATAATTGACACGATTAATATATATTGCTGGGCTTGCTTCCCTACTGGCATTTCTATCAAATACACCCATAAGAACTTCTCATGCAAGAACGACTTACAAACAAACCAATACAAACTTATTATCGCATCACTATTCTAGCTAGTTCAATAATAATGAGGCTTTGTTAATGCAAGTATAATTTGTTAGTTTACATGCACAGTATTATATAAATTATTTACATAATTATACTATTTCTGTTCAGTCATGATTCTATTTTGATAACAGAAGCATGACAGAAAGGAAATTGCTTGATGTCCTTGATTCGCTGCAACAAAAGGATTTCAAATGAAAATTTAACGAACGTATCGTCACGGTGCAATTACAATAATGAATATGAGTAGAAGCTTCAAACAACCTGCTTGATATAGGATATTTTAGCGTTGGGGAGGGGTGGGAGATAAATTCAGTATTGCTAGATCAAAATAGCGAGGACAGAAGTAACCGCTGGATGGAAACGTTGCATTGTATTCTGAGCTAGTTAAATACATAGATTAAAGATGTTATCAAAATGGGATAAATGAAAGGTAAGTCATGTTAAAGTAAATGCTAAATTATCAGAAATATGATGTCAAGATTGTGAACCTAAACGCCTTTATAGTAATGTCCATCAAACTGAACGTCTAAAGTTTTATTTCCGACCAATCGATAACTATTCACTATTTGTTAAAGAATGTATATCATCGAACGATAGATTTCCCAGGTTCGTCCCATATTCTTATAAGCTGAAAATGGAGTATTTTATGGTAATTACACGCAACAAGAGGTGTTGGTGATACTTGATGCTCTAAAATCTTCTTCCTTTTTGTCAACAATCACGATCTCTTCGTAATTACGATAAATGCTTACAAGAAAAATACTTGTTAAAGTAATTACCATCAAGTGAATAAGACCAGGCATCGGCAAGCGCTTTAATTTATAATAAAACTCAAGTAGAAATTGAGCAATTGACCAGTATTAAATCTATTGAATGCTCACCAGTCAGTCCCGGTTATCAGATTAAGTTGTCTTTTTTTAATTCAATTATAGAGGTGAACGTACATCATTTTGAATAAGCCGTGAGATTTAACATTCACATACTCATTAAAATGGTCAATTATTATACCAACATGTTAATGGTTTACGATGAATACACAGAAGTATGTAATAAAGACGTCACCAACGAAATATTACTACAGATATTAATTAGATTATTTCAAGATTGTGTGACACAAAATCACCTCTGAGTTCATTGTCAACTAACCATCAATATCATTATCGACTATTTACATAATCATGATAGTTATACCACAAACATGTCCATGAAATATATGTCAGCCGAACCACAGTTAGTACATTGCTCTTTTTTCAACTTGAAACAGATTATCACTTCATTCAAGTGGTAATCTTATTCGGCACTGTACGCATTATATCATATTTACATGACAAGTCAACCAGTTACCCATTAACCACACCTGGGTTGAATGTGGCAAATGTGGATTAATGGCTTGCCAAAGGACGTTATAGTGATGTGGCAGGGATTCGAACTTCTACGATCCACAGTCCGGTGACCTGTCCACTAAACCATAACATCTCTACTTCTATCATGTAGTTACATGGAACACAATCAAATTACTACATCCATTTCATATAACTTCCAGTCAATTTAGTTATAAACCAGCTCCTAATTAGGTATAGAAAAGGTACACCTTTAGAATATAAGCATCTAGCATTCTGTCTCCATCGTCGAACAAATTCTAGACTAAAGGAAAAATAGATCGGCATGTAGATTGTTTTATTACCAATGTGTACGTAGCTCCATACTGATATCCAACACTTACTTTTCACTTAATAGTGGTCAGTTCAGTAAACCAGAGTATCCTTTATAGATCAGGCGAAAATGGGTATTCCTGAAACGCTGGCATGATTATGTCCGTCTCCATGCGATAAATCCACTTGACTTTATCTCAGTATCTATGTGACGGGTTAGATATATTCGATGTCGTGCAAAAAGCAGAAAAGAAACAGTAGAATAACTGTTTAGCTCCAATCAGCGATGTGGATTTTAGAAACCTTGTGTCTGGCAAAAACGTCCTTTGAAAAAAGTGACAAGCTTTGGACTTTCGTGTAAACATCCATAGTTGATGGGTCCAAAGGCAAATGATACTTCCATTAACAGCACACAATATATAAACCACTATAACACTATCCACTATTTGCATACCTCTTAAAGTAACGGTTGTTTACACTGAGCGCTGCTGATGCGACTACATTGTCTTAAAATGGATCTCTCGCTCTTTCATTTACCGGCTGAAAAAACTAATGAAAGTGATGAGTGGTGCTGCAGCGCGCCGTTATAAGAGCGCACATTATGCGAGAGTAGAAATAATTGGCACGATATACCGGTGGTGTTTTTCGCCAGCCGAGCCCGCCGGCTTCTCCGTAGTGACGCGATGCGTTGCTATCTACGCCAGCGACCAGTGCCATAAGTCGTCTGGAGCAGTTGAAATGGGGGAGTGTGTAAAGGCAAAAAAGGCTATAGCGATTGATCCCGCGATTGATACGCAATTATAAAGATCTTATTCAATTGTTTCCAGCCTGTGCACAACTTGAATGAATATGCTTTGATATTTACTATCCTAATTAAAGCAGTTGTATAACAATACTGCTAACCACCACCCCATCCCCTCCCCTTGCGTCCTCATTATAATATCAGCATTATAAAGACAGCTTTCACTCGCGATCACTAAAACATTCATGGCTGATTAAATTTCGAAGGACAGATTCTACGAAAATGATCTCGTTTGTTGTCCCCGGTTGCATGTTGTATTATCATGCCTCCAGGTTGCATTGTACATTATCTTTATTCATCCAGGTTGCATTGTTTGGAAACGTCATTTAGAGAGTTCTTCAGCTTAAAAAATTAACGCATCTTTGTACTATTTTGTCAATCATCCAAGCTAAATGTGAGTGTCTTTATACATATTAATAATTATGTGCTACGAGAACATTTATGTATATAGATATAAATCAGTTATAGCCTTGAATGTCAGGGAGATCTCTACACAAAGTCTTAGACTCGTGATCAGTATTTTAAGTCATTTTCATGTTCTCAATTTGTCCAAAATCATAGATATCTAAAGTAGATGAATAATTCCAAATTTATTTTCATAATAATCTTTGCTTCCGGCCACGAACTAACGATTTGGAATGTTTTCAAAAAATATTTACGAAAGATACAAAGTACATTTAAACATTTCGATTAACGTAAATGGTAGAAGGCATTATAAAGACATCCGTCTTAAACTGTCTTCAATGTTTAATAGCTATATTACATGGCGACGACGTAATTGATGTTTCCAAGACTCACAGCATGTCGCAAAATCTGTTATATTTTGCGCTGTACAAGATAACATGTATATCAGTCAGTGTGTGCTGTGTTCGGATACACAATAAACCAACAAAAAGACATTCTGTACATAAGCATATTCCAGTAATCAAAAACAAGTTTTCTGCATCAATAATTACACTTCGTCTAGATTGTACATTTTTACAACATTTTTAAAAGCTATTACATATTTTTATGCTCTAATCCAATCGTTTTTCAGTCAACTTTATCTCGAACCATAAAACTTATAGCAGTTCATGATTGTGGCAGTTAACCACTCAATTAAATAGGATAAAAATACAAAGTACGGCGCAGAGTCGCTGTAGATATCGCGATCCGTGGCGCCACTTTATAGCTCCAATACAGTCCCTACACAAGCTCCATCAATTCCGGCATATCCCTGTGCAGAGCCCCTCGAGTATTTTGACATTTTCACTGGAGCGCGGTTTCTCTGTATTGATATAGCGTCGTTTGATATCGCTCTGGCTGCTGTCTGCACGCATTCATGCATTTGCCACGGACGGAACGAAATGATGAGAGTGAAAAGATAAACAAAACAAAAATAGGGAAGGGAGAGAGAGAGAGAGAGAGAGAGAGAGAGTGAGAGAGAGAGAGAGAGAGAGAGAAGAGAGAATGGATATATATATATATATATACTGGTTATCTGTGAATGTACATGTGAGCGATTGAGACTGAACAGAGAACAGGGAGAGATAGAGGAGAGAGAATGATGTGAAACAAATTATTGCAAGAATAAAATGGAATGAGAGATTAGTGGTGAAAGGTATGTCACAGATTTATACGAATAAATAGAGAAAAATGAGAGACGGATAATAATAATACTACTACTAATGAAAATGTATATGCGCGAAAGACATGGCACACAGAGGGGGTAGGACACATAATAAGTATATACCTATATAGTACAGCTATACTTCGTAGACTCTACAATCTGAGGCAGATAAAACAGACATATGTTTAATCTACCCGATATCAAAGTAAGTTGTCCTGGCATTTCAATTTTTCCGAACGCAAGGAAGGCGATGATATTTAGACGAAGTCAGTTTTTTATTTACTTCAGAGAAAGATGGAGAGGGGGATCATAAAAGGATGGGATAAAAAGCTTTTTCTTAAAGCAATATTATATTGATATTCCTATAAGCATTTTTATGATCATTTTCATAATCACTGATTTAGGTATTCTAATTTTATGAAAATTGAAGAGATTCGCAAAGTCAAAGTAAGTTATCCTGGCATTTCAAATTACCCTAGAGCAAGGAAGGCGAGGATATTTCGACGAAGTCAGGAATTTTTTTTTTTACTTCTGAGGAAGATGGGGAGGGGATAAAAGGATGGGATAAGAAGCATTTTAAAGATAAATATTTATATCGATATTCCTATTATCATTGTTATGATAATATTCATAATCACTGATTTAGGGATTCTAATTCAATCATTTTATGGAAATTGCGGGGATTTGTATCTCATGGAGATAATACATTTTTGTATAAAGCCCCTCCAAGATTATTGATTGAAGATCCGAGAGAGAGGGGATAAAAGGATGGGATAAAAAGGATCACAACATATTTTAAAGAGAATTGCTCTATTTGATATCCCTATACTGCTCACACCAAAATTACAGCCATGAATACACTGATAATAGTAAAATCTCTTCGTCAACTCTTCTTTTTGCTTTTCAATATGAACTTGGTAAAAAAAAACAGAAACAACGAAAGGTTACTTCAGAATATAGATTTGTCACGACTAATGAAAGCATGTTACCTACATGGTGTCAAGATTCCCCTCTTTGCATATTTTAAGACAAAGAAAGATTATCTGATTCTTTAAAAGAAAATTAAGAAGCCTTGATAACGGGTACCTTTTATTTTAAATAATCAACGCTGAAAAGTCGGCGCCCTCGGAAGGTGCACTTTCTATCGCATCCTAAAAATCACAAATACTTAATATGATATCGGCAGTCAGCTCAGATAGATTGTGACATATCGAATCGAAAATAACTGGAGGGATACCGAAGCAAGGCAATGCCGAAGGGAACTGAATAGGGCATTGGCCTTTCGATGCGGACCGCATTTTAATGAATCCGAGTATACAAGATAGAATACGTGTACCTTGTAACCAAGGAGTAAACTCCTTCGTATGGTTATATGAACATTCGAATACATTCCCATGATCAAAAGTGAGGGTCACGTATACTATCGCGCCTACTGTATTCCTACCTATATTTAAAGGTAAAGACCAGCTTTGGAAACGCCCCCTCTCAAAAAATGAAATGGAAGCTCTTATTGCCAATCGTGTGAAAGAATATGTTTTGACTAATACGTGATGACAAAAGTTTTGCCGGGAAACCGCCTACTAATTGATATATTTGGTATATAAAAAAGCTATCCGGACTGGATAGATAGAGGGTAGTCCCATATACGTCTTTCTGTGTACAGTGCTTATTACTTTACCAAGACTGTGCCAAATTTCTTATCATATTGGTGATTCCAGAACCTTGCGGTACACACCAATACTTATATTCTAGATGATCAACCTTTTCTGATCCATTCCACAACGTTTCTTTCACAATGCAATTGCATGACTAGAACTGGTCTACACCTTTAAACTGGCTGACTGCCTGCTACTTTTTTTTTCCTTTTATTCTAAAAGCGCATAAATTTTCGCATTCGAGTTTAAGTTCTTCCACATACCATTTCCGAAATTTTTTTCTCGTGAATTCTAGTAAGCCTACCTTATTTCACTCCTACCAGCAACATACATGTATATACGTATCAAACGGAACCTGAGAAGAAAAAAATTGAGCATCCGTCCATTAAACTGCGCATTTGACAGGTTTTCAAATTATGCTCATATAATTATATATGCACAGACGAAATCGATCAAACGTTTTACTAATATCCGTTATGATTTCCCTATCACCACATCCATACAGTCTTGATACCACTTTTTAAAATGTTGGCCATACATCCCGTGCGTGGGTGATCACGTGAGTAACTCTAGGCAACCATGCACGGCTCTTAGACAAATATACATTACAGAGCTCGCTACAGACCACAAAGGGTATTAGTTGGAAGGCAAACAACACCATATAGCTTCGACCGACCCACGATTAAGTTGGAAGTGGATCTAAAAATATGGAATACCTGATTGGAATATGGTATTGTAGATGGATAATATTGGCAAATTGCAAGATATTCATGACAAGTCTATACCCAGAGTGCGTGTAATAGGATGAGGGGTAAGAGAGTATAATGTTTTCTTTTTTGGCATGAAGAGACTGGGCATGTTTATCCTACGTGAAACTGGAGTTGTTGAGTACATACCATATGAAATGGTGAATGTCCATTTGTTGGGATGCAATCTGCACGGAGAAAAAGGGAATGCTAGTGGACATCGGGATAGATTTCATAATAGTTTTGATAATCACCAATTTGAGGATTCCAATTTTCTAAAAATTACGGAGGTTCATATCTCATGGAGATAATAATACTAATAAATAATAATAATATAATCTTTTAAAGTCCACTCCAAATTTTATTAAACCGAAAATGAAAATACATAATCACAGCCTAAATAGTGAATACAACGATACACTACATAATTATAGCTTATAATGATACGATAATCCTTCATGTACACGTCAATCACGTACATAACATAATATATTGTTTAAAAAATGATTAAGAAGAAAATGTTCATGCTTTAAATCCAACCGTTTTCTTAGGTCACGAATTTGTGACGTACATTACGTCTGTATCAAGTGGTTGTTACAAACATTAAGAAGAAGAGTCATTATGCCGTTCCCAAGGCAATACGCAAATAGTTTACACGAGAAAGAAAACAAGGCGCATCAACTTGAAATGCTTTACACCTCAAAGAAATAATATAATAATATCATATAATAATAACTTGTGATAAACTTTACGTTAAATAATATTATTATATAATAATAATAGGCCTATCCTTTGATATACTTTTAAAAATCATTGTATATCTCCGTGAAACATAAGCAGCGTAACTTAAAGGGATCGTTGAGTTCTTGTTTCAGACCGCTAATGCCTTCAAAGTGCATGGTTATTGCTCTTATTTATGACATTTCTAGTGCTCTTTTACGACCTAAAATTGCTATGAAGGTAATTTTTACCCAAAATATGAGAAATTTAGCCAATACGATCATACCAATTCAGCTCCATTTCCAACAAAATACGGTTACCGTTAATTAATTAATGCTTAATAATAACGATACAAGAGCCGGCTGGTGTGTGTATTATAACCAGCACGAAAAAGACAACATAAAGCCAACATCGGCATTGGCTGGAATAAAACGTATACGGCGCTATCTCGCTTTTTCAACGGCTGGTTCAAATTATCGAATATTTGTGGGGCACCACAAAATTAGAAATTGTTATATTTATGGATATTTCAGCCATATCTGAATCGATTTTGATCAAAAAAAGATGATTTTGTCATTTATGTTCTTTTAAATTTGACACTCAGTTTTTGATTATCTCACCAACAAAATATTTTGTGCAGCGCCCTCTGCAACAAAACTCAACTATCCCTTTGATAACACTTTGTTAGAGTTGCGTGTAATTCATATGAAAGTCTTATCTGCCCAAACCGCTCAAAATTCTGTATTTCGTCAGAATAATAATCATGGATCATACCAAATTTAAATGAAAATAGTGCCCTGACTTTTCAAAAATAATGTTTTCTCCCCACCCACCCCACTCCCTTTCTCTCTCGCTCTCTCTCTCTCTCTCTCTCTCTTCTCTTTCTCATTCGTCACCCTTTTCAAACACAAGCTACACTTACGACCTCCTCTCATTTGTTGAAGTAAGTGTTTTTTAAAAGCACGTTTATACACATGAAATCCAAGTCTAAACAGACACATGGTAAAGGAATGGCTAAATTACATTCCAAACGCGTGGCGTGTTTGCCAACTTCCGCATACAATTAATTTAATGATACTTTCAGCATGCTCAGAGCAAATATACCTTCTAGTAGGGAAGCTTTGTTCAACTTCGAGGAAGGTGGAAACTCTGACACACTTTATACTTCACACTTTTGAAGTTTTATTTGACCCTCCTCCAGTAAACAAGACGACTTTTAAACAGAGAGAGAGAGAGAGAGGGAGAGAGAGTGAGAGAGAGAGGGGAGCAACCCGATCTTCGATTAGTTTTTTGCTTCATGAACAACGCTCCGTCATGAGTTCCTTTCAAACACAAACACCGTTATGTTCTTTAAACACATTCGATGTACAGTCGTCCCCCCCCCCCCCCTAATCAACACCTTCTTTTATTACCTCCCCCACTCTCAGCGTTTTACCCGCCCGATGCACAAACACTTCAAAACAATCAATAAAAACAGTCTGATCTCAGGCGCAATCATCTAGCGTCTCCAAATGTGTCTAGTATGTGCCTGTGGGTTAGAATAATTTTTGAGGAAATGTCATGTAAATAACCCTATTTGTATTACATTTTGTATATTTATATTGAGACATAGGCAGACAGAGAGAGAGAGAGAGAGATAGAGAGAAAAGGGGAGAAAAACATTACTATATAGTAGTAGCAGCAGCAGTAGAAGTGGGAGTAGTATCATCATCATCATCATCCACGTCGTCGTCATCAACAATGTAATTTAATGTTAGGTTTGTTATTGCTCAATTAAAATACAAAAAGAAACAGTTAAACATTCCATAGGCTTGCAACATGCCTCATCCGACTGTATTTACAATCACTAGATACACTAAAGAGTCCATGGGTAATGTTAAAAACAAATGAGAGAGAAAAGTGAGTTCACTTTCTACAAAAGGGAAGGTTTGACAAAAACTTTCGTCTACAAACAATTTGTACCTTGGCGTGTAATCTTATGAGCAAATGTCGTTAACTTACAAACAACAGAATCGCTTTTTACATCGCGGATATTCTGAAGGGCTAAATAAATATTTTCTCCTCTAGTTGTCATATGGACTTTCATAACAATTAAGATGTACAGAATGACACTTCACTAGATATAATATACCGGTCATATATTATGGTCACTGTCCGCATTTAGATGTTACCAGATATACTTAATGAGCTAATGTGACACAGTCTGTCATATATAAACACAACCGATTTGTTTTTCATTTGTTGCATTTCGCTTTAATAAGAGATCGTATAATATCTTAGGCCCGAAAGGTATATCTATGTGGAAATTTAGCTTCAGTTCCAGTTGCATTTTAATGTTTCATATTTCACATATTATATTCAACAGTTTGCAATGAATTCACAGAGTAAATGGTACAAATAAATGTGGATTCTATTAAAAGAAACAAAAAAAAAGAAGAAAGAGAGTACCTAATAACCTTTTTGTTACTGCATTAAATTAAAAGACTGAATTAAAAACAAGAGAGATATAAGGAGGGGCTTATGGTGAAAGCTATATGCTTGTGGTTGTAGGCCCCAAAGGGTACTTAATTTTGTTATATATAGCCTTTCTTTAAAAAAATAGAGAGAACGGGCAATCAGTGTCAATCAAAGTGATAGAATTCGTATTCCAACATAGGCAATACTACAGTGTCACTTTCATTATAATAACGTAACAAATTTTCATCATATGAATACATTTGCATTCCCTGTATAAACTTGCGTTATTGATAAAATAAAAGAATTTGCTGGGTAGTTGTAGATTTCACTTAAATAACAGGAAGTTGATTAGCTTGCTGGTTGAACAAAAAGAACAAGCCCGACTACGAAATGAATGTATGAAATGGCATAACAGACAATGGATATTTCCTAACCAACATCGCTCGTTCCTGATGAAGTAGCAATATTATAATCAATTCAATGGAACAACTCGATTCGATTTCTATTGAGCTTTGAGTTATTCAGAGCCACTCTCCCTAATATCAGCTATAATGTACAACTTCCAAAGGCAATCTCCGAAATTGATGCTATCCTTTGAATTTATAGAAAAGACAACGGGTCAATGAAACAGAATTCATAACGTTGCAATATAAGAAATTGCTTATATTATTAAAAAGACCTTTTTGTTTTTTGTTTTGTTGTTGAAGCCTTGCATGGTTAATAGATGGTCATTCGAACAGTTCAATTTCTTAATAAGCATCATCATTAGGGGAGATGGGTATAATCGTAGCCACGGACTTTTATATCATATATTCACAGGGCAGCACAATTTAAATTAAAAAGATCGTTTTGCTAGGGTGGCGCATCCGTTCGACAGGTTTTCCGATGTGGTATTCCTTCTGTTTTCACTCGAACTCTGACTTAGCATATGATCGATATGTTATCAATAATATAGCCAATCAATATCTATCAATTAATAGTGTACTCGATCGATTTTTCTTCAAACTGTTATGTTAATTCAGTTCCAATCTGTGTACATTACTAATGTGACATAAGTTTATATTAATAATCTTGTCTTTTGTGAAACCGATCGTCCCAAATCCCAAACATTAATGCTCGATTAAATCAATTGGTGAGGAAGTTAGAAGTCATAACGAGTAATACTCGTGTTACATACAGTATTAATAATCGTATTCCAAATGTTATTTTATTTAAGTTACATAGGCTATTTCCACACGAAACACACACACTCACATAGACGTACACAAAAATATATAATCTGTGTTAGAATATATGACTAGGTACTACATAATATAAAGATTAAATTCTGCGTCGGTGTTCAATTTACAGAATAACAGTAACAAAATTCAAACACCATTCAAGCGTAAGAAAAAAATCCTGACGTTTCTTGCATTTATATTTAAGTTAGCGCAGCGAAGAAAATGCTTAAATTTCCAGTCAATAAAAGTCTGTGAATATATTTGCTTTAGCGGTACATAAATATGATTTGCCGATGCTACGATCGAGCCAGCTTGGGCAAGGAAATGTAACGTTGTATGCGTAGAGACATGCGAATTGTGTGTACCAATCAATTTTTACCTGTAAGATGCCAATGTCAAATGTGATTGAATTACAATTCTGTTTTGGGATTGGAACATGATTCGCACAATGCATTCAATATAATTATGCACAAGTCAGTCAAGGATGTGGGCATGGAGTACCAGCAACAACACACCATTTTGCTCTTTCGACATTTTGCTTTATGTTGTCAGAGGTTCAGTGGTATACATGTAGGTTTGGGGCTGCGATTGTGTTTTGTGTTAGGTTTAGGGTTGTTTTTAGGGCTAAGACTGTGTTTGGGGGGTTAGGTTTAGGTTTATAATAATAATAATAATAATAATAATAATAATAATAATAATAATAATAATAATATAATAATAATAATAATAATAATAATAATAATAATAATAATATTAATAATAATATTAATAATAATAATAATATTCATAATAATAATACTAAAGATAATAATAACAGTATGTCTTGTTTACCCAGAGTAGCCTCATCAGTATTAATACTGTTCTCTCTGATGGCCCTGCAATCATATTATTACACCGGTCTTAGGTGAGGCCTAGGGTTAGGTTTAGGGCTGCGGTTGTGTTTTGGGTTCGGTTTAGGGTTATGTTTAGGGTCGGGTTGGGGATGGAATTAGGTTACGGTCGACGATAAGAATTCGATTAATATTATTAATGGGGTAAACTGACCGCCGGACGATCGTCGCCAAGCATATGTCGTACGACCCAAGTGCATCTAGGATGGTATAATTAATTTAATCCAGATTCTGCCTGAGACGTCATGCAGGACGGTCAATATTATTGAATTGCGATGTATGGACCCATAATAACACACAATTGCAAAGTCAATATTAAATTATGGCGGATGTTTTCTCCTTCAGACATCCATACCTCTCTGATGTAAACACCCTACCATCTCTCACCTTTTACCGTTTTCTCCCTTTGGGTGCTCCAATAACCCTTTTTTTTTTTAACCAAACGCCCCTCTCTAAATCTAAGGATATGCATATGTCCACGAGCGACAGGTGGCGAGGCCCTGAGTATTATGAGACAATATCAAAGGTACCTTTGCGGGTATAATATGAGTGCTATAAATATCTGTAACACGAAGGAAACGAATACCATGTGAAAAAATAATTCACAAGAAATATAATAACGACCATATTTATGCTGGGTGTACACGTTTAAAAAAGAAAAGAAAAACAAAACAAATTACAAAAATGTGAATTTCTTATGCAGCAGCTATGCAGCTAAGTTTTCAAGACATTCATTTGAGAATAAAGGCCAATGATTATGTTCTTTCCAAAAATATTGTTAGAACTACAGTAGGGTATAGACAGTTGGGTGCCCCCATCAAGCCTAAACCTTGTTATCTCTCTTCTTCGTCTTCTTTCGGAGAGTCATACTACGATGGCCTTGGTTATCGTTATAATCTGATAGCCATGTCGCCTTCATCCTCTTTATCATATTAAACTTTGAATCAATGAACCTTGGACGGCATAATTTACTGCTACTGGCCAGAAGACCTTGCCAGATCGATGAACATTTTTTAATATTTTTAATGAGATCATATCGGAATATCCACAGCGGTATACATGAAATAATGGCGTCAAAGAGAAGACATGAATAATGTAACAAACTAAGGTTAATTATCGCCATTGGCTTCTTCGCATTAAGGAAACAAAGAAATCTCATATGAAACTAGGAAGGCGTTTCTCGAAACCGCCATAAGTCTGACTTCCAGGACATCCTAGAGTTGAATTATGTCGCGTTTCTATGGAACGTCTGCGAACTTTATAGACTTAATAGATGAATCCTGATTGATGGTAATGGAGGTGGTTCTACCACATTTCACGTTGCATAGTATTAGTTTGAGACGAAAATCGAAATAAGCAATTTAACAGCTTTCATAGATTATCATAACCACGTGTGAGTGTGTCAAGCATAAAAAATATTGCCCTTCTCTTCAATGAGTTGAAATGTATATGTACTTCTTTTTAAAGACTGAAATGGAAGAAAAAAATCCATTGTACATCGACATGAAACTTTGGTATAATGGTGAATCGTGAATTACCAGTGGCTGAATCAAAACCAGAAAGGACATTTCTAAGTAGAAATAGAAGAAGAAGAAGAATCAAGGTTCTTTGTAATGGATATCAAACCATTCGTTTATTCATACCATATATAATTTCGGGGAAATGCATGAATATTTCAGGATTCGCCACATTTCACCACATAGCTAGCTATAAGCAAAGACGCCCTGCTATAACTATAAGAGGAAATACGGTTTCTATTACAAGATGTTTTGTCAACGAAGCACTGCAACGACAGCAATCACGTTGTCAATGTCTAACGGCCTGCACTGTGGAAAAAAAGGTTTGTGAATCCACTTACGTTATATGGTTGTTACTTGTCATGAAACCCTCCCTCTAAAACAAGGCGTACGGTATCCATTTCCAAACAATCATGATAATCCGAACTTGATATCTATCGTTCTGTAGCACGTGTCTTTCCTCCGTGTGCCATGTCTACAGCTCCGGTCGACACTGAAGGGACTTAAGCCGTGTACCAAACTGTCTGTAGTCCATCAGAAAGTGATCAGTGGTGGGACACAAAGAGGCTAGGGCATGATCTTCTTTTAATCTCAACTACAAATGCTTGTCAACCCCTTCTCTTTGATGACGGGGTTAACAATAGCGAGCTCGATCTTGAGTTAACTGTGGAGGATTTCAAGAGCGCTGATAATAACAACAATTCCTATTCACCAAGACACCTAAATAGTTGTGGTTGGACAGTTCGTCGTATCGGATTGCGATTGGGAACGAATTTGGTGAATCATTTCTTACTCCATTGGATGCTATGATAATATGGTGATAGATATGGAAAGTAGATTCTACTTCGAGTGTTTTTGTATGGAATACGAAATTAATTCAGTTTCTCGGGTTTTCCACATCTTACCCTTTCCTAAATACATTCATGATTAAAATTCGTAATTGAGGCACATTCTTCGCCACCCTCTCCTTTGAAGCTTGAATTCAAATAACATCAGCCAAAGAAAAAAAATAGAAATAACAGAAAAGTCTTCAATCTCATTCAGAATTTCTCCTTTATGAATAATTCTTATTTTTTTCCTCGTGTATCATCGTGTGATTAAACACCATCATAATGATACATCCGTCGCACCAACGAAACTCACACCAATCCGTACCAAATATTACATTACCACAAATGGCTCGAAATCGGTCGGTTTAGAGTCGGTTTGGAGGT
The DNA here is from genome assembly GCF_000002235.5 of Strongylocentrotus purpuratus. Taxonomy (NCBI): domain Eukaryota; kingdom Metazoa; phylum Echinodermata; class Echinoidea; order Camarodonta; family Strongylocentrotidae; genus Strongylocentrotus; species Strongylocentrotus purpuratus. The sequence goes on along the minus strand of NW_022145613.1, from coordinate 6,158,789 downwards.
GTGACTGAGGAGGTATCAATTTATTACATGTAATGTATTACCACTTTATCCCTCCGTCTAGCCCACTTAAGAGTCGAGTGGTAGAATGCAGCCCCTGGTTATGATGTAACAAAATTTTCCATCCCCTTCTCTCCTATTGTAACCCCTTCCCTTTCATGAAAGAGAGTCATCGACGTCTCCATAGCGACGTGGACAGGGATCACAAAAGGGGGTATGCTGTCACCCCTATAGCGGGTACGCTGTGGTTCTATTTAGGGGGTTATTGTTACCCCCTATTATCGCAGGTGGTGTAAGCGGTAAACGGTGGACTGGGATACTTAATGTACCAATTAATTATTCTCTTTTATCAAGGTCTACCGGTTTATTGATCAGGCATAAGAGGATGATTTGTCAAAGGTTCAATGAAGATGTATCGACTGTCAATTCATTGGCTTTGATGAGCCCCGCCCAGGGGAACCTGGTCGATTTTTCAATCTTTATTTCTTAAAAAAAGAAAATAAGCAGAGAAACACCGAGGACTAAAAAAGATCATCAAATCAAGATCAGTTCAGAATGATTCTTGAAGGGAAAAGATCAATGGTCAGTGTGTAGGTTTATTCAATTGAAATCTAAATGGCACTGTAATTCACAATAGCCTTTATAGAAGGGATGAGGTGCATAAATGGATATAATACGAGGTAACAAGATATTACAAAATAATACCGGGCCTCATGCATTATACAAAATCACTACCGTGCATCTGTAAGCTTTCATGTATTAAAATACGTCATGTTTCAGAACATATATTCGGTGGCGAAGAGAGAAATAATTCAAAATCAATTACAAAGAATAATGTTGAGTTTCAATTCCTTAAAGATAAACTTTAGTTCTGGTTATAAATATAGAATATAAATTCTCACAGAATCCCACGAAACTTACACTGAATGATCAAGATTACAAATAAATGACATGTGCCTAACAATTTTGGTAGAAAATGTATAGTGGCGGAGTAATGAGCATAGAAAGATAAGGAAAGCCAATCAATCTACTGCAGGATAAACAATCCAGAATAAATCATAGCAATGTGCTCTCAAAATACGATTTCAATACCAGAGCTGAAGATTAGCTTTAATAACGTGCAGCATCATAATGTGTTTTTTTATTATTAGGTTTATGAGAACATATTAAGATAAAAATCAAATTTATAAACAGTGACAATTATTCACCCAAAGTGGATTCTTTAATACGGATCAATATGACGTTTTATTGCATATACATTACAGTGATTTGATACGGCGAACCATTTGCATCCCTTTCAATCCTTTTTGAGGGAGGATTCAATACAATTATTGAACAGGCGGGAAATTGCCTCACCAAATTTGCATTCCCATCAAAAGTTGGCTTCTGAAGTCATCCATCACGCTACATGGACTTAATGTGTATAAAGTAAATCGTATGGGTATTAGCATACGTTATGAATCATGGGAATTAACACTAGACTCGCACAAGTATTGGCTGATTTGTTACTCTTTAGTCAGTTAGTTGTTGACTACAGACGTTTTGTCCTTTTTCTTTAAAGCGGAATGAGCAAGTGGAATATTATGTGTTCCAATTGGCACTGTAATTTCTATTCGAACTCTGCATTCTTTCAATGGTGAATAAGAAAGCCTTGATAAGTCGCCTAATTATATACAATTAGCCTATTTTTGTATATATGGAACAGTGTGGAAGTAATTATCACCGTGTCAATTTCTATCTGAGTACGACCTAAAAAATGGTGTATATTGCTTAATTAAACGGGAAAATAGACCACCTTTCCTTACTTTCCCCTTGACCGCAACTTTTGTCACGAAAGATCCTTGTAAAAATTAGAACACTTTCCTTTCTTTTATTCAGTCATCCGTAATGCCTGGCAATATTTAGTTAATTGGACAGATTATCAGATATTATACTTTTTTCCTCGATTCCAATTAAATTGCTTAGCATATGGGGGTAGGTGCAAGGTTTCACGCAAAATGAGTAATTAGTTTAGCAACGAGATCGAAAAAATCCGGAATGTTAAGATAGAAATCGGAACTTTTAGTGCCTTGTCATTATGACAGCTATAATTACTAAAATCGCGTTAAATTACAAAATTAAAATTTGTCAATATTGTAACGATCGATCAGGTAAATGTGTCAAAATATATTTTAATATGGGGAATTTTATTATTTGTTCTATGGTGTCGTGTTGAACCAGTGACATTTGTAATTGGGTTGACATATTTGTCTACAACGCAAGCTGAGCTATTAAGCGTTTGTTAACAAATCAAAAGGTTGGAAAATCTAGGCTTAGGAAATTCGCTTTTATACAAATTACGATTCAAGGGACTTCTTCATGTTTCGAGTAAAAAACGAAAGTGGTTCTTAATATGCGTAAATCTACTTCAAACATCTTGAAAGTGGATATCAGACAACTTCAGGAATGAGAAAATAAATAATAAACCAATATCTTTCTTTTTCTCTCGCCTCCCTCATTGTTTCACACTCTTTTCACTCACTTATAATTCTTTGATTATTCCGTTTTTATCGGGTACCGCATGGCTACATTACGTACGAGTCATCAGTTCCGTTAAACCAGTCGTGTGCTTAATCATAAGCACTGTAGGCGCTGCAAACTCTGAGGCAATCGAGCACCCGTCACGGATTTATTTCCTAACATCCATCAAAATTGTCCATTGGAGGCAACTAACGGTAACTAAAAACAACATATGAAAGAATTGAAATGGTTGGTGGGTAAAAGTCTAGACTCGTCTAATTCATTATTAATATTTATAGTCACATCACCAAACAGACTCCACACCGACTCCAAACTAACTGATTTTCTTTTTTGCCAAAGAGGTAATGTATGATTTCTGGTCGGTATTTTGTCGGTCTGGTGCTAGTCTTATCGGTGTGTCTCAGGTATAATTGATAATCAATTTCCTTCAAATAGCAACGAAAGTAAACGAGGACCGGCAAAGTCGGAATATATCATATTAATATGTATTAATTGTTTTACCCCATTAAATACAGTATGATTCTCTGTTGTGAAATTTCGATAGTTTCTTCTTTTGAAATTAATCAATATCTGAATCAGATTCCCGGTCAATTAAGCTCAGAACAAATCAACGAGAAATCAGTGGTCAAGCAACAAGAGAAATCGGTTATCCGATATATCAAATTAAACTATAGGAACTTGTGTCGCTAACTTGGTAATTCAGACATGTCAAAAACCAAAAATTAATATAGGATAATCCCTAAATAACCTAAAAGGTGCATAGAAATGAAATTTTAATTTCGTTTCACTCTTACCAAAACCGTGAGCCTAAAAGAAGAGGAATAAGAAGGGGTGTAGTAGAGGAAAAAAAAAGAAAAGTGGGTCTCTTTTGTACCTTAGATGTATTATGTGGTGTGCCCTGTACCAAAGGCCCTATACCTAAAGAGGTATTTGGATACAAGCATTACCTATGCAGATCGAGACAAATCGAACAGAATAGAATCAAGAATAACCCGAGGACAGATTGGTTATCCGACCCAGGCCCTCAAACCGAACCACATTCTACTCACCCCACTTGATCTCGCACTCCATGCGTAGTCGCTCACACTTTAGTTATTTTCATGTACTTGTATTTAGTTCTCAGAGGTTTTGTTTTTTTCCTTTCTCCCTCCCCCCCCCCTCTCTCTCTCTCTCTCTCTCTTTCTATCTCTGCCCAAAATCATTTTGTTTTGGTGGTAGGTCTATGGTCTTTTCGAGTGAATATCTACGAACAAAATAGAATCAGGAATATCCTAGGCCTAGGGATGCATAGGTTAGCCGATCCCGGCCCTTAAAATTTCGTACCCATAATCTCACCCCACTTACGCAGTACATCTTGAGTCTCTCACACTTCTACTATTTCTTCAATTCCCTTAGCCCTACGCCCCCCCCCCCTCTCTCTCTCTCTCTCTCTCTCTCCCTCTCACTCTCTCCTGCTTTCTCTTTGTGACTCCACTTTTTGATCACTCTCTTGAATTCTACCACAGGGACTTTACATGAAGAGGTAGCTACATGCATTACGCATACTGATCGACTGAATGTCTACGAATAAAGTATTATAGAAAATATCCTAGGGATGCTCCGTCACCCGATCCTGGACTTCAACCCACAGACCTCTTCTATTTATAGTGTGTACATGCTCTCATGTTCGGAGTTCCTTCCGCATACCAAATCTACGCACACCCACACTCTCAACCCACTCACGCTCTACACGGTAGACTGTGCAAATGTAACTGTGACTTCCAAGAGTTAACCTGCCTCCCCCTCCCTTCCCCCTCTCTCTCTCTCTCTCTCTTTCTCTCTCTCTCTCTCTCTCTCTCTCTCTCTCTCTCTCCTTTTCATCTTCCCTTTATGATTATTGAGTTCCACATAATTCTCGCAATGTTACTTGACAATCACTTATCTTGAATTTGTTGACGTGCAAATTGATTTTAAAAGGATACTAGTTCTAGACATAGTAACAAATAATACACCTTCTACATTGACATAATTCTAGAATAAAACTGACCTGAAATAGTAATCAATGTATCGAATTTTAATGTTAACAAAATATCAAAGGCAAGCCAACATGTTGCTAAAAATTCACAAAGGTGGGGGAAACATTACGATAACGGTATAAAAGGAGAATTAACATCAAACTAATCGTTAATTTCAGTTCGTCGTAAATATGGCGAATTAGGGTTTCTCTATTGAATTTGCAAGACGATATTATTTGGCCCACACCAATTATTTTGATATCAAACGAAACGTTGTGTTACTCTCTCTGTCATGATATGCTTCATAGTCGAGAGGTTAATTCCCCATTTTTGTGGACTTTATTTTTCATCCAAAGTGTTTGGAACAAAAACGAATAATTATAATAAGAACAAACATCAGATTGAATATTTCTTTAAAAACAAAACAAAACAAATAACTTGCAGATGATAGTTTAGCATTACATGCACCATTCAACAACGGTTCATAATATAACATTATTGTGTGATATGATATTTTTCTCTCTCTCCTTCGTAATACATAATTATACACGACCACTATTCATACCTCCCGGCTACTAGACGAACTAACTTAATAATGTGATGTTTATATTGTTGGGGGGAATCATTAGCAGAGAATGATTTGATATAATGACATTTTCAGTAGTTATGGTGACGTAGACTGAAAGCAAATAGAACATGGGGGTGTAGATGAATAGACTGAAAATAGCTTGACTTTTGTCGGCAATGTGAACTAATTTGACAGTATAGCTTCACATTCTAATTTCATTCGCATTGTGTTCAGCGTTCATTGTCGTCTTAATAATATTTTAGTTCATTTTCAAATTTGATATTGTAAAGGCGAAAAACAATATTAAGATAAAGGTCGGAGGAAGTGTTTTATAGATTCTTGAAATATGTATTTGAAACGCACGAACAGAAAAGCACTCGAAATTCAACTTCGATAGAATTCGTTTCTCAGCCAGAAAGCAAAAATTCAGAGAAATATATTGGTGAAAGTTGATCGAAATAACATTTTAGAATGAAAAGTTTTTAATTTTTTACTTCTTTATTTTGAAAGATTTAAACAGGCATAATTGGATGGAAATTTCAGTAATAACGTTCTTATCATTTGTCCAATTTCTTTACAACTATCACCAACCTATTTCATCTTTGATTTTCATTTTTTTCACACACACGAATGTGATGTAATGAATGTTGATCCATGGATGATAAACACAGCAGACCGATATCTAATGCACGCAAGGTGAAATAAAACAACGACATTTTCTCATTTCATGATAATGGAAATCGGTCCGTGATCTGATTTTGCCTTTCAATTCCTGTAACATGGAGACAGGTGACTTTTATTAAACGATCAATTTGACAGTTATTCTCTCATAACGTGAAAACGAAGTCAGAGCATGAACTACATTTACATAAGTAGACCTAGGAGATGACTTCGTGTCTATTCCAAATAAATGTTTTAACTAATCAAACAGCCTGTCCACTTAAAAGACGCCGTTTATTTCTCAGCTGAAAATTCTCCCGCAATGCGTCCTTGAATTATTTCTCCAAATGTCTTATTCATGACTTAATTCCCCATGGGTGGAGCGGCCTTTCCCTTCGTCAAGCCAATAAACCATTAGAGACGCCGGTAAAAAGATCACGTGGTTTAGATTTCATGTCACGTGATTTTCCTTAATGAATGGACACAAGTGGCGCCACTTATTTGACACATCCTGCATCACGTGACGTACATTATGTTGCAGAGTATGTTGTAATACCAGATTGGAATTGAATCCCCAAGATGCAAAATACGGTTGATCGATGTTCGACAAAATACAACGAAAAGACTGTTTGTCTATTTAGGTGTTGTTGATTTTAAGTAATCACGTTTAGATTGGATCTGGCAAAGAAAGTAAGCATTTTGACTGATTTTATGCCCTAGAAAATCACCCCTCAGTTTCTTTAAGCACAACGCTGAATCGAATTAAAGCAGATAATAAATGCGTTGAGATCAAAAAGATTTATTCCGTAACTCACCGATCTTTTAAAATCTATTTACTTCATAACTGAGTTAGATACATAGGAATTGATGCTTTAGATATCAACTTTTCCTAATTATTTCGTGAAGTTGGAACACGTATTGCCCCTCTGTCACATACATCCGATACATTTTCTTTTATAAGCAAAGGAACGTTCGTGACCAGGCGCGTACGCAGGGGGGGGGGTTTAGGGGGTTAAACCCCCCCTTTGGAATTTTTTTGTGTGTAAACCCCCCTTTAAAAAAACCTAAAACCCCCCCCTTTTGGATTTTTTTTTTTTTTTTTTTTTTTTTTTTTTTTATTAAAAAAAAAAAAAAAAAAAAAAAATTATTCCCATGGCCGACCTAAAAAAGGTGACCTTACCCCCCCCCAACGGAGCAAAATGTCAAATTTCCAAATTTCGAGACCAAAAAAAAAAAAAAAAGTGTCCTCTTACCCCCCCCCCCCCCCCCCCCCCCCCCCCCCCCCCCCCGCTTATTCAGCGGTCGGCTGAGTCGTTGCGATTTTTTTGGGACCAAAAAAAAAAAAAATGTGTCCTCTTACCCCCCCCCCCCCCCCCCCCCCCCCCCGCTTATTCAGCGGTCGGCTGAGTCGTTGCGATTTTTTTGGGACCAAAAAAAAAAAAAATGTGTCCTCTTACCCCCCCCCCCCCCCCCCCCCCCCCCCCCCCCCCCCCCCCCCCCCCCCCCCCCCCCCGCTTATTCAGCGGCTGGCTGAGTCGTTGCGAAATTTTCGGACCGATTTATAAATGTTAAAACCCCCCCCTTGAAAAATCCTGCGTACGCGCCTGTTCGTGACAATAATACAGGTTTTCAAAGGGCAGTAGCATGAACCCGTAGCTCACACTTCATAGTGTTTTGTATTCGGGGGCAAAATGAAAAGATGGCTCGTGGTTTCTTGTCAGAACCAGATAAAGGAACGGAATTAACGTGTTTTACAAGTCGTATATCTTCACTAAGTTGTACCATATGAGACGATTAGACGCGGAAACGGGGAGGGAGGGGCGGAGTGGCTAGCTAGCGGTGCACCTTGATACCCTTTTCCACCGGGGTAGATTCGCACTAATGTATTACCACTCGTCGCCAAGATTGAATGACTGTTTACCCAGGGCTGCCATAATTAAACTTCGTGCTTCATTCACCGGGGCATTCATTATGCTCAAATCTTGACTTATACCTCCGACTGTAATTACATCGCTCGTGTGCCTGTATCGGGGCAACAAGAAGCAGTATGTTGAGGGATTCTTTTAAGAAGGAGGTGGAAGCGTTAAAAAGAAGGTTCATTTAAATTTGGAAAATAGTCAAATTATACATCTACAGATTGCTGAGAACATTAACAAAATGAGTAAAGTACTTTTAAAGCCCTCACTATTGTGAGGAATAAATTAAATGCAATTTTGATACCCTTTCCAGAACCGACTCTCAAAGTAAAATGACGGCGTTATGTATATGCGATAAGGTGACGTCACAATATATGTGAATTATGTATCAATCAATACGAGAAAATGTGAGTTACTTTGTTTCCTGTTCACATGTTCGTGTCCAAATTAATGAACGGCAATATAAACTGAATGTTTTTTTTAAAACAAAAGACATTTAGCTATTTAGCCTGTCTGTCTTTCAGTCTGTTCGTCACTTTACCTCTCATATTATCGTTTTGCTCGCTCTCTCTCCCGCCCTGCCTCTTTCTCTTTCTCTCTTTCTCTCACCGTCTGTCTTTCTTTCAACCTTTTTCTATATTTTTATCTCGCTCTAACTCTCACTCTCTATTTATCTGCCTCTCTTACTTCACCCTTTCCCTGTATATCACATTCCTCTTTATTTCCCTCTAAATCCGCTCTCTCAAACCCTTTCCTCTTTCTCATCTTTCTTATTTCGATTTACGTTTAAAGCCTCTTCTCCTTTTGTTTAAATATCTAGACGAAAATAATAGACCAAGAAATCTACCAGCAGGGATTTAAATACTGTATTCGTCATGTAGGATGATTAATAAATATTATACAAATAGATGTAAAAATATAGACATAATGTAGACGAACATAAAAATTGCCTTTAGCTCAAAGTCTATACAAAGTGATTACGTTGAATAATTTGGCACATAATCATAATACCAGAAGTGCCAAAAATATAATTTATGGGCTGTTGATAAAACTGTTGTCTCCTTCACTTTCAGACACAAATCACCAGTTATATGGCATTCTCTACCAAACGAAATCACATCACTTGCTTTTTTAATATTTTTTTGAAAAGGAAATTAAAGATATTCCTCATATTTTCTGAACTTTCATTTTAAAAGTTACAATGTTTGTTTCCAAACTTTGTTCCGCGGTTGTCTGGTCTTTCTCTTTTATATACATCGTTCTATGTTTTATTGCATCTTTTGATTTGTTAATGTGTTTTTTTTTCTTTTTCGTTTTGCATATGCATGTAAAAGATTAAATATCCTCTCTTGCATTCGAGCACTTTTTACTTTATCTCATAAGGGGACTATCCTGACAAGACCGCCTTGATCTGTTATGTTACCCTTGAATACGTGTATTTTTATGTGCACCTGCTCTGTATTTTTTCATTTGTATGTGTATGTGCTTTTATTGGGATGAAAAAATAACACATGACGTATATAAATAAAGATTACACACATAAAGGATATTAACCTACTTCTCTTAATAACACTTACTAAATCTCATTGTAGATGAAAGTAGATAAGGATTCAAAACTGAAGTTCTCGTATACCCTTTCTTTTTATGGTTTGTCTAATATTCCTTGCACAAAAGTATTAACAATCATAACGATTATTTTGTTTCTTTTAATTACATGTAATCCTCTCCTGAATTCAATAAATAAGTCAACCTTTAAAGTCGTATTTATAGTTCGATAGCCATCCAAAAACAAACAAAATGCATCTTAAAGTTTTTAAAACAGTGCTCAGCTGGTATTTTGTATTTTGCAACGGATTATAGTTCTAATGTTATATTCCCTGTCAACCCTGCCTGGCCTTACACCACATCCCTTACTCTAACCCCTACCCTTACTCCCCATCTCGATGACGAACACCACCGCTATCTCTTTTATCTCTCTTCCTTTCTCGAGATAAAAGCTCTTGCTTGTGTACTCTCCTACTCACGAAGCTTTTAAGCCCAATATGCAAACGGATCACGCATGCCGTAGCATGGATTAATACTCGTATTAATCTCAAAACGTAAAAGCGCGGTCGATTTTCGGTTGTTCCGGGTCTTGTAAATTGTATTTCATATTTAACATGGTCTTCTCGATATATTTTGACGGATAGATAATGGATTATGATTTGAAATGCAAACAAAATGTGCTGCCTTCTTTATTTATTTTCGAAAAAATCATTACTAGAATTTCGGTCGATTTAACCACTTTGATCGATGTAGGCTTATTTCTATGTTTGTTTTTTTCAGCTTTATGTTTGTTTTGCCTATTCTCTTCTCTTTTTTTAAAACCATGCCTGCCTCTGTTAATATGTTTTATTGATTGAAAAACACATTTTACGACCGGAGAAGAAAACGGTTTACAGATGAAACATTTAAACAGAATTGAGTAATTTTGCAACTTATTCATTTGCGTGCTTAAAAAAAGTAATTTGTACTTCATATTTAACATGGTCTTCTCGATATATTTTGACGGATAGATAATGGATTATGATTTGAAATGCAAACAAAATGTGCTGCCTTCTTTATTTATTTTCGAAAAAATCATTACTAGAATTTCGGTCGATTTAACCACTTTGATCGATGTAGGCTTATTTCTATGTTTGTTTTTTTCAGCTTTATGTTTGTTTTGCCTATTCTCTTCTCTTTTTTTAAAACCATGCCTGCCTCTGTTAATATGTTTTCTTGATTGAAAAACATATTTTACGACCGGAGAAGAAAACAGTTTACAGATGAAACATTTAAACAGAATTGAGTAATTTTGCAACTTATTCATTTGCGTGCTTTAAAAAAAGCTTTCGAATATGGTCTTACATTCTGTTTCAAGGTTAAACAAAATATCGTGAGAAGGTTGGGAACAACAGTTGCGATTGATACGGATCAATCGCAAGTCCGCCAATCAATCGCATGTTTACAGTCTCCTATCTCTGATATACATAGTTGCAATTAATATTAATCGCAAAAATAAAAAGGTGCGATTAATTACGAGACAGGGCCCAGATGATCAGAAATGTGATGGGAAAGTCATGGAAAATAATATAAAACTGTATCATTAAAATATTTATGTTTGAAATTTAGTGGTTTTGGCATCTGGATATTTATAGAGACCCATTTGGTATCATCCGAACTGTATGTTTAATCATCGTAATTGTAATTCTCTTCCTCTTTCTCATGCAGCACCTCAGTCCATTAATCTTATTAGATCAGTTGCATACAATTTCATGAAGAGATCGGAAAATTCTTTTCTGTTCAGTTTCTGATATTTTTCATTCTTTCATTCAATTTTGATAATGATAGTCAGAAAACATGACGTCACAATTAATCTTATTGAAGATATAAAATGAGAAATAGAGCAAGAGTAATGTAGGGAGGGGGAGAGAGGGGAAGGGAAAGGGAGAGAGGGAGAGGGAGAGAGAGAGAGAGAGCGGGGGAGAGGGAGGGGAAGAGAGAGAGAGTAACGTATTATTTCCTGTAAAAATGCAACATAGAGGGAAATTAATTTCTTTCCTATCTCCTCGTTGGAGACATTTCCTTGATTGAAATATAATTTAACGGAAATCATTCACAAGAAAACCCCGTTCCGCCATGAGGAAAATGAGATTGGTCGCCTAAGAAAAGCGGGTGACCTTTTCAAGGAACGGAAACAAAGGAAGATACCCAGCTTCTTCTTTACAATTCGAGAGCATTTTACAAATCGAAATGAGCTACCCAACTGGACAACAAGGACAAAAATGAAAATCGCAAGAATAAACTAAAGTGTGACCTCACCTAAGAAATGGGGAGAAATACATTGTAAACAGTCACACAAAGCAGTAATTTCAAAATGTTTTATTTATGAGTGAGCTGCAGGATTGTGGAGACCTTTTTTCTTAAACGAGAGTTCAAAAAATGAAAGGAAATTTACACAGACTACAAACGTCCATAAAACATTTTACGTGGAACCGTCTTCATTTTATGCACTGTATAACATTACATTTTCTTGATGTGTTTCATTTGTTTGTACATGTTGCACATAATACTGATATTGGGACATTAACGAGTAATAAGATAGACAGAGAGCAATAGAAGAAGAAAAAGAGAGAGAGAGAGAGAGAGAGAGAGAGAGGGAGAGAGAGAGAGAGGATGAGGGTGAGGCCTAGAGGGAGACAGTCAGAAACAGAGACAGTCAGAGAGACTGCATGTCTCATTAAAAAAGATGTTCAAACAACATCTTAGGGAAAATAATATAATCATGGCTGTAATCGGATTTCGTGATTGTAATAAGCCAGTGATGATTAATGCCAATTGGAATCATCACCATGACAACGATATGTACACTTTGAATTGATTCATTCATGCTCCATTATTACATGCACGAGAACGAGCGTAACATTTATAATACCATAAATCATGTTCAATTATACGACTGATATATTCCAGCGCACAGCTTGCATTTTAGAATTGAGAATAAAAAGTAGATTGCGGCTTATAAATCTCAAAAGAGATTTCGATATTTCTGATTTAATCACTCATTTATCAGCCCTTATAACCCTAGTAACATCATTAAATAATGGACACCAACACGTTCTTGTTATTTAAATCGGAAAAACACTTTAGTTCATTAAAACCTAAGCTCTGATAGCTGACAATGTATGAATTCCAAGTTATTGAGCTACCAATCCACTCAATGTTATATCCATTTCGATCTAAATCGCAATCACTAATTTTATTTCCCTATCCAGGCAAACAAAGCCCACGCATATTTCAACGTTCAATATGACATGATATTGTGTCCTATATTCATCGCGTGATTGTACCCTGAGGGAAGCTTATTCAATCGCAAAAATGATAACACCCACATACAATACAAGTACCCAAGCTTAAAATCATTATATTGTAGTTATTGTCTCAAAACCGATAAATAGGTCTTTCAACTCAGAAACTTATTCAGCGCCGTAGCTACATGGGTTACATGGGGACACATGCCCCTCCAATCAAATGCCAGATAAAAGGGAAAATGAAAGATGGGGGTCGGAGTGATAGGGGGAAAGAGAGCGGAAAAGAAACCCTCTGCTCCAATCACTTCTTCGATTTTGATTTGACTGGTGTCTTTTCTGTTTAAGTCATGGACTGGATTGATTAGGTAAGTAATAGTATAGAGACATCGACTGCTTTGAGAGGACTGGCTGTTTCATAGGCTCAAGGGAACGTGCAAATCCTGCTATGAACCCGAGGCGCGCCTGGGTAGCTAGACCTCGAATATTAAAGCTGTCGATATGTCCTTTTATATGCCATATTGAAACAGAAATCTACCAAGAATTCTTACCTTATCCTTTTTATTGAGTAAAGATTGGTTAAAACATCACGGAAAATCTGAGAAACTGTCTGTTAATCTTCGCTGGAAAAATGCCTGATAGTTTCAATCATTTGGGAATCGCAGACAAAAAGCACTGTGTCCGCGCTCGCTCAAAGGAAATATTAACACGTAAACCAATGGGGATCGCAGCATGAGGGCATTTTTAAAAGACTATTGACCGGTAGGCGGGTATGAGGGCACTTTTCAAAAGACTATTGACTGGTAGGCGGGTATGAGGGGAATGACTAAAATCACGACTGCAATTTCGACCAATAAGATGGCTAAATTTTTAAAAGAGAGGTATATAATGAACAACATTGACTGTTTGAATAGTACCAGAGACCGATTATTACTCGACTTGAATGAAAATGATATCGCGTTGTTTGTTCATTGCATGCGCTCGGTATACTAGTACGTGATTCTTCGTATTATTAAGATAGCTATCCATGGCAATAACTTCAAATTTGTGACTCCACAATGCAGGTGATATGGCATTTTTATCACGATCACGTATAAAGACAGTATCGTATATCATACTGTATGTACTATATGCATGTGATCAGTTTCGGTTAAATGGAAGGCATGGAATCACAAGCGTGGTTATGCATCATATTTTGCTCACCAGTTCAGGTTTCGAAACCAAGCCTAATTAACGCAAATATTTACAATTCAAGTCACACCCAATTACAATACTGCAGTCTGCATATTCAGAACCTCCTGAATAACCTTTGGAATAATGAAATCGTGATCATGGAAATATGTGCCAGTTTCTATTCCAACCACAAGAGTGTTTCTGTCATGAATGAACATATCTGACTTTGTGAAATATCGTCTTTTTTTTCTCTTCAATTTTCATTTTGCTTTTCATAATGGTTTCATCGTGCATGATGAGTAATACAAATGCGGTGAAAACATTGAAAATGGCTGTTTTGATAGATATCCAGTTTGGATGGAGATCCAATTTTGGATCTAGCCAATAATTAACGTAGGTCTAAAGAATCAATCACATTAACATATTCAAATGGTAACAAAAACTGCAAAAGAAGACAAGTTGTGGCATACTGAACATCACTGCCCATCCCAGCTATACAGAAGAGATCTGTAATCCCGTATAACTCAGTCACAACGCCAAACCGACTCCACTTCGGCTCGCAACCGGGTAATTCCCGCCCATCAGTTCAGACCAACGAAGCACACAAAAGACCGACGACAGACCGAGCTCAAAATTACATTATCCCCAATGGCAAGGTCGGTTTGGAGTCGGTTTGTAGTCGACATGGAGTTGGTAGGCGGTGTAACGGATGTCGCCATATTTTGTCTCGGTCTAGCTGGTGCGGTATGGTTGATATAATATTAATGATATAGGGCGCTTTATACAGGTCTTTCCAAGCGCACAGGGTATAGTATATAATTATGCACAATGTTAGTAACTAACTTACCCGTCACAATGTAGAGACAGGGACACATCTAGCTGAAGACATCCTCTCTCATCCCGGTCCAGTTCACTGTGTGGATAGAAAATGAAGATATGGCATGGTCAGAGGTTTGGATGTGTGAAGAGGAAGCCCTGCCGGTTAAATAGTATAGAAGATGAACAGTTTCTGACCTTGACACATACAAGTATATATCGAAACCATTCTTTGTTGATTTAGCTAATAATAACAAGAAACTCGAGAGGGAGTCTCAACGTGCAAACAATTCTTAGCAGCTCATGAGGAAGTTTAACAAAGGGGAGGCTAAATGTTATGAAGTGGTGTAGTCAGATAATATAAGGGCAGAGTTTCACATATTGTTTGAATTACATCAAAAATATCAATACACGTACCAAGGATCCATGACACGTGGAGATCCCAACAGAACCTACGTGCCTTATGACTTGATACATATTTGACTTTTTTTTAATTGCACAATGTCTTGATTGCAAGTCTTACCCCCATTGCCATGACTTAACAAAGACGCTATAATATAATGTGTTTGAAAGTAATTTGAAGGTGACCAGCTGAGATAATATTCATATCCGAGACATCCCTCTTCCTTGGAATTTCCTTTCAGTTCCGCTTTCTGAACTTGGAAGTAAATTATAAAAAATAATATTTTACTTGATTTCATATCGCATTATTATTTTTCATTTATTTCAATATGTGGAAAATCTCGAACAAACATTTACATAGCAACATACGCCTATCATGCAAACATAACAGAGGAGGGAGATAGTTATAGGGTTTTCATGTAATGTAGTTTTAAGAAGCAAAATTTCCTCAAATGCGAAGTTCTTAATAATCAAAAAAGAGAGTTTGACTATTAATGGCATACACTAATACGTATAATGACTCTACCGATGATATACAGCACAGAGCTAATTGTTCAATTATATAGAACATAATAAAAATTCAAAAATTGCCAATAATCAACTGATATGATAGCCATTAGAATTGCGGGTTGACTTAGAAAAATAGATAAATTAAATCAAGCAAGCAATTACTCTCGGTAAATGCATGCACCGAGTTCAGAAAACAGAAATGGATGTAAACAGGAAATCATTAGGATCATAAAAGGGGACACCGTTGGAGAAAGAGAATAAGAGGAGTGAATTAAATGAGATGGCTGAAACTCTGAGAGATATAGAAAAATGAGAAGGAGCGAGAGAGGGGGAGAGAGAGAGTTGAAGCAAGATGAAGGGAGAGGGGACAGGGAAGGCAGAGAGTGGGTGAAAGAGGATGAAGAAGAAACAGGTGGAAAATATGGATATGAGAGGAGTAATTGGAAGGGGTGAGAGAGAGAGAGAGAGAGAGAAAAGGACAGAGGAGATGAGAAGCTCTCTCTCTCTCTCTCTCTCTCTCTCTCTCTCTCTCTCTCTCTCTCTCTCATGTCTCGCCCTTTCCTCTTACTTCGCTTGTCCACCCCATTATTTTCCCACCTCTGTCTTATTCACCTCTCTTTATCCCTAGATAATTTTTTTGTTTTGTTTTTGTTTTTGGAATATCGAACAATAAATGGTTAACACAGAGAAAGTTAAAAATCAGGGATAGTGAGACGGAGAACATGTTAATGTTTGGCTGGTATATTTGATGGCAAAATATTGATTGTTCAGTACTGATAACAGATTATCTTGCGACAATCATAATTATCAGGGACATAGCAACTGTAATAAACATGTTCGACGCATGGATATACAGCTTTCACTGACATTACATAATTACATAGAAGAATCTGAATTTCATCCGTACGTCATTATTATCTGTATTGTATGCCTAATCAAGGAGTTACCAGTGCTGGTAACTCCTCGGCCTAATAAGTAGTCGAGCCTTGATCACGTTGACTTGCAATTTCCCGTATGATTACTCAAAATGTCAAGCCATCAATCAAGTCATAAAAAATGCTAGTCTTCAGATACAAACTATTTTTTATTTTTTGTTACAAACATACGAAGCAGATTTGTCAGCCCCTCTGTACTCCAACTTTAAAATAGACGCCATTTTGTTGTGCACACTGGCAGAAACAGTTGGGATGGCGAAGCGACGGGGGCGCTGGCAATGTACGACCGGCTCTATTTGGAAAACAACAAAATAGAAACACAAGAATGAAATAGGAAGCAGTGGAAATGAAGGTGAAAGAAGAATTATAAGATTCCAAACAAGTCTCTCGGTCGCTTTTCTCACTCGCATTTAATCCAGCAAGTAAGATCAGCGTTATGCCTACAACCCACAATGATCATTGCTAATTTTTCAAAGAAAGAATATATTATTCGCCAAATTAATATCTCGAAACAGTCTTCATGATCTCTCTCTCTCTCTCTATCTCTCTCTCTCTCTCTCTCTCTCTCTCTCCCTCTCTCTCTCTCTCCACCCTCTCTCTCTCTCTCTCCCTCACTCTCTCTCCTTTACTTCTATTCTCTTGAGGAAGTTTAGTTGGTTAGTAGACAATATTCTAATAAATCATATTTCACCGCAACCATTCGTCGAATGGAAACTTCAATTGAGAATTGTTTGTATCGTTAAATTATATATTGTGAAATTATCATTATCAAATCGTTTTAGAAGTTGTATAAACCTAATCTCTATTTGAGCAAACAATGTGCGCATATTGTTGCCGCTATGCCACATGCACCTCATGCAAGCCTACTCACTAAGCATGCACAGGTAAAGATTTTTAACAATTAATACAAAAATACATTTTAAAACAACGATTGCCTTGAAAGTGTTTGGTCTGAGCTCTTAGACTATGTCACTGCGGAACTACGGACGCGGTTCCCATGGTGACGTTGTCATCGAGTAATTACATATCTAATGACAACATCTGACATCGATGGATACCCATTCAGTAATTCAGCGGAGATAATTAAGCGAGTGCTTCATCTGTGTACAATGGATAGGAGGGCGAAGGATGATTTTCAACTGCACTTCAAATCTATCGCTGTGTAATCAAAATTGAATGGGGGGGGGGAATAATACAAAATTAAATTCATACTGGCCAAGCTGTCAAGGTTACTGGTTCACAACAATTGTTGTGCTAAACAATGGACTGGTGATCACGACGAATTTGGCCTGCTCCAGCCCGTTGCTTGAATGATTACGCGGTGAATCTCATGCACAGGCACTTCGGTACTCTATGTATGTCTGTTGTCTGTATAAAGCCATCTAATCATAGATGTAATAGATAGAGGGCAGAAAACAATATAACAGGGTGATAGTGTATTTAACTAAATAACATTACATAATAAAGCGAATAATTTGTGTGGTTTTTATTCAATATCTAAACTGAACATGAAATATATACTGATATTGTCATTATACGAAATAGGCGGCGGGGAAGATATTTTACCTTGGGATTAGGGGAGTATGGAATAGAAGAACGAAATAATGCGAATCTAGAGATTTAGAACCAATACGGTACCTTCAATGAGGCTGAATATAAAATAAAAACACGCCCCCAAAGCTCTACAAAGATGGGCATTATAAACACTAATAGGCCTATGTGGCTAAATATGTGGTCCCAAAAAAACGGGGAAACTATTTCTAGTAACAACAAAAAAATATCTTGAAGAGCAATGCCCCTAATTCTACAAACTTACTTTCACTCGAGGATTAAAAGTTTATATAACTCATCAATTTTGCTTTCCCCCCCCCCCCCTCAACAAATCTGAATCATGTTAGCATGTATACCCTAGTCAGCATACTCTTAAACTTTCCTTTACAAAAGGGATTGTTCGTAATAAATGGGTAACGTGATAAAATTATTAATAAAAGAAAATTTAACAAAAAGACATACACTATTGCCCTTAAATTGCCTTTATCGTGATTATGGTTGCGATATAAAGCTGTCGAACTGAAATTCAATAAGAGTTTCCTAATTTTCTACAATGTCAAGCTAAATTTTTGAGCCCGTTGGTAGCCATAAGGGCATTAAAAATCAGAATCAAAGAAAGAAACAAATCAAATCACAATTTACCATCATATTCCTCGGTATTATGCGTTGTCTTTTTATTTTTATTATCATTTTTAAAGTGATACGAGTCCATAAAATCACTGTCATAACCATAATAACCTTTTCCTTTCGCCCCTCCCATAAAAAATGCATTACATTTAACGAAGGCGATGTGCATTCATCGTGCTGGTTGCATGACCGTTGTCATGGCGGTGTGTTTCTATAATTAGCCGTTTTGATTATACCAATTTGATTGATATCGATTGTGCCCTCGCATCAGTTGAGATACATGTATATAAACTGCCATTATTGTATGAAGAAGAATCCACTTCTAAATGGCTTTTGTTTCATGACGACAGTGTAAAGCTTGGTTGACTAACATACACGCATTGAAAATTCAGAAGTTCAAGAGTTCTATTCCATAAAGGGCTTTCAATTAGTAACGCTATTTTAGTTGTGTAAGGAATTAAAGTGTATATACTCTAGTTCAGACAAAAGATTGTACAATGTGCCATATGGGGCTATAGCAAGTGTTTTGGGTTTGTTTGTTTGGAGTTCATGTTTTGCTGTAATTGTTGCCGTTGATGTTCCTCAATAGACGTACTCACGGGATAAAAATCACCTTTCATTTTAAGTACTAAGGGGGAGGAAGGGGTGGTCGAGGTCCGTCTTGGAAAGACGAGAAGATATTGACGTAATATTTTTTTTTCTTTTTTTTTCGGGGTATTATGGGGGTAGTATTGATACTGTTCATAACTTGATTTTATTTTCTAGTAATAGTAAAATCCACTATATATATATCTCTCTCGCTCACACACACACACACACACTCTCTCTCTCTCTCTCTCTCTCTCTCCCTCTCTCTCCCTCTCTAACTCATTCTCCGTCTTATTTTTTCTGCATCAACCAATCTCTTTAATAATAATTTCTTCAACATCTCCAAGTTTCGTCTGGCAAATTAATCCAGCTACATTCAGTAATGGAACTAACCTTTCTCAAAACGTCGCCGAGGGCCAATAAAACTAGGAATAAAAACGGAGGACGAATCTAGCTTTGTAACCTTAGGTACATCAGGGTTTGGCAATAATTTTGACTAGGAACAAAAATATGTAAAGTTCGAGGCCGAGTCGGTATGAAATGAGGGCAAGTTTTGTGGTAGAGTGCGCCACAAATAGCGTATCTAGGAAATACCAGGGAGATGGTATAACCAAGAGGGTGGTATAAACCAAAAGTGTTGGACAGAATCAAATCTCAAGACCAGAGGCGGAATATGTGGCTGGGCAGCCCCGAATGCGGTACAAACGCATTGCAGGTTTCATTGATTTGTGTATAACATACATGTGCCGTAAGACTTGGGAGGGGCGTCCGTCGGATCCATCCTACGCTGGATACGCCCCTTGAGGGCCTACAAGTGGCAGATACGATGATACGTGTATGGCATGGGAATTGTGTCCTGTAAGTGTTTGTCAAGTTATAGATCTGATCAAGATGTGTGCTTCCTGAGGTAATTAGACGGTCTAGAATCAAATTGATTACAGATTTTGTTGTCCTACATATCCTAAATAACCTTTACTTTAAAGGCCAAATACAAAATAATTTCTAGTTTCTCGTTCCCTACTGCTCTCTTTTTTTTTCGGCCCGCCTCAATTGTTTTTAAATGTGATATTTTAAATCTGAAATGACAAAAAAAAAAAAACAATATGAGGACATCAAACAATGAGCTTGTCAAAAATCCAAGACACACACTCTCTCTCTCGTATGTCTTTGATCTTTCACTGATTTCTCCATTTCTTTTTCTACTCTGTTTTACTCTCCATCAAGTACCTGGTCGGGTACTGCACCCCAAAGCGTTTTTCGATAATCGTTCTTAAAGCACGTCCTACAACAGATTTCATGACTGTGTCCCCACGTTACTGATTCCCATTATAGTATAATCTAAACTAGAGAGAACTTTCCAGCATCTTCCTCCATATATTATCTCACGTTCTTTGCCCTCTTTCTTCATCTCTCCCCGCGCTCTCACCTCCATTTCTTTTTTTCCTCCTCCCTCTTTTTTTAATGTTTTTCAATTGGGGGCACGTGCCCCCCGTGCCACCCCCTCATAACTACGCCACGGTTGCCCTTAATGCTGCTGTCTCTAAGATAGATAGTCAGGGACTCAAAATGCATCTTGAATCTACCATTCGTAACAAGATAATTGCTTTTTCATCAATCTTCTCGCCTTCCCCCTTTGTGTGAATTCTGTTCAGAGCATTTTTAAAAAGCCTTGCCTCGGGTTCGTTTGACATGAGCTATGGCAGCACGACTTCCTCGTGCTTATTATGCAATTACTTAGCAGCCAAGTCATGGATATATTTGGTGTATGGTTGGGTGGGTAATATTTGTATGTAAGGATTGCTTCTTGTTGATGTGGAATTGTTTTCCCCGATACAGGCATGATGGTGAAACCCGATCGTGCACAATAGAGATATACAATCATTAATGAAAGGAGAGAAATGACAGGATGGAAAGATAGAGATAAAAATGATAAATAATTAGTGAGTGATAATAGGAGAGGTTAGAAAAGGAGTGAGAATCGGAGAATAAAGAAATCAAACATATTTAAAGAACGCCAAGAGGAGGTTAATTTAAGATATCGGAGAGAAGGGGACAGAGAGACAAAAGCAAAGATAGAGAGAGAGAGGGGGGGCATGGGGAAAGTGCGTGATATGTAATCTACTAGTACTAGAGGTAAAGAGGGAGATATAGAAACTATCAGAAAGACAGGGCAGATTTGAAGAGAGAGAGGGGTGGGAGAGATAAAGATGAAGGTGATAATAATAGAAACATGAGGAGGGACATAGAGACTGACAGAAGAGGTGGAGATATAAAGAGAGAAGGTGGAAGGAAGGAGAGAGAGAGAGGGAGAGAGAGAGAGAGAGAGAGAGAGAGATCTAAGTAAATTTGTCCACGTTGTCCATATTGTCCATCTCAAGGCAGAGACAAATGAGATTTTGATCCTTGAAGAAGAAGATCCGACACGTAATTCCTCTTGAGATTACCCAGGATTTACATAATGAGCTCAATACTACGCCTATCGATTCAAATTGATTGCTCGTTGACACCTGCTTTATGAATATTCATGAGCAAACGCCCACGGATGAGTCAGGTGTGAAATTCTGCGCTTGAGAGATTTCTCTTTTTTATCCTCACTATATTATACTTACTTACCAACATCTAGGCTATATTTAGATTGCAAAATCAAGTACATTCTACTTCATTTATTCAATCTATCAACAAGCGTCTGTTTTAAATAAAACTATTCTCTATTTGGTTCATTCAAACAAAATCTTGCTTGTACCTTTTTGTTATTTACCAAAGGACATCCAGTTCATAATACTGATATAAATTAATGCAATTTCTCGCCCCTATTTCTACGTTACAGTGTACGATAAGCAAGCAATGAAACTGCTTCCACGTTTTACTGTATAATATGGAAACGCTCAATATTTTGAGCGTCTGTAAAATGAAACCTGGTAGGAGTACTCCCAAGGGAGTGGAGAATGTGCATATATTGTGCGGGTAATCCCGAATTCGACGTGCGGGGTAATGATATAACTGTCTAGGTTGTGAACACAATTATTTAAAAAATGGTTCAATGGGGGTGGGGTTTGGAGCACTATTTTTGTTAAACTCAACCCCCCCCCCCCCCCCCCTCCGCCACTGGGAGACGCCATTGTACAACATGTGCAGATGAGTAAATGGATGTTTGATCTAACCCTGGTGAGATATAGGATGAATATTTGTAGAGATGTCGGGATAAAACAAACCTACCCAATCGATCTATGGATATAACATCACCTGCATGATTCTCCCTAGTCAAAATACTTAGAGGAAAATTTTATGGTTTCTGGTAGGGCCTACTTTGTGTAATCAAGCTTACTAGAATGATCCTACATTGACATTTAAGTTACCTTTGCCCACTTAACGCTGATCTTTTAAAAATGGCATGGATGTTTTCCTACATTCTAGGTCAAAGTATTATACACTGCAACTCCTTTCAAGACCTTGCCCATAGTAGGCAAATACAGTCCTGGGAAGAGGCGACAATAAGTGTTTCATTGTGTGTATCGAAGCGCATCAGAGAAAAATGTTCCCTGAACTGAAAAGCATGGCTTTGATAACAATTATAACGCTCACAAATTATTTTTCACCTCTCCCCAGAATTCAACCTTCTCTTGCAGTACATAATACACAAAGGTGAGTGCAACATTAAAAGTGCGCAGGCGTTTTCACAATTTGCCTTCATACTCTTGATTAGCATTTAGCATAAAACATAGTGCATTGTGAATAACGCCTCGTGTGCAACGGGTATCATGCACTGTGCATTATCAAGCAATAGTAAGATTGGAACACTAGAAATATATTTGCTGCAGTACAAATAACACCAAAATCCCAGACCATCATCATAGAATAGTCATTTCCACGGAATTCTATAATAATATCGCCGTCCACGCAATCTCTTTAGTATACACTCACGGACATGCATGGATGCTGACATTTCGGACTTATTTCTCGAGCCATATTTCAAAAAAGGATTAAAAAGCCGAATGATAACTTTGAGATGAAATGAATGACGTCCAGCTCAATGTTTAATAATGATAATCATATAATACTGTTTTTAATTGTTTATAGCGCATAACACCCTGATATAACGTCCCTATAAGTATGCGCTTTACAAAGAGCTTTGGACATTATGACCCTAGCTTTAGCTCCACCTAGCAGCCGTTATCAACGCACAGTGCATTTCAAGAAAATAATCCTACTAAGTATACCCATTTACATCACCTGAATAGTGATTGATGTGGTTATTGCTATTGGGAGAGCGACGAAATAAGATTACTAACGTAAACATCCTCCAGTACTTCTTTGACTTCATTATATTCTGTACGCGATGAAGGTAGAAACATACGAAAAAATAACCATAAATCAGGATGTCCATAATGAATGTCATCAGGCGAGAAATATTTCACGCACGAGTTTCAAAATGGCGGTTTATGCACGCCCAGAGCCTCAATCGTGCGCTGACCAATTATTCTTTTTCTTTTGACAAATCAATTTCGGTTGATTAGATCGGTGCGAAAATTGTTAATTCATTGGGAAAGAAGAAAACTAAGTTATCATCAAAATGCCGATATATTCGTACATTATAGCGCCATCGTATGCAAGGAGTATAAAACAAGAAAGAGATAAGGTATGACTATGAGCGAACGGGATCGAGTGTTAATTGTGTAGAGAGTATATAGAGAAAAGGACGAGAGATGAAGGAAGGGAGGGAAGGGGGAGAGTGTGTGTGAAAGAAATAGCGTCATTTCCTAGGTAAATTTGTTGCCAATTCAAGGTAAAGTTGTTGACTGTAAAGCTAAATTTGTCCCCAATTCATGGTAAAGTTGTTGGCTGTATAATGTAAAAGTAAATGTGTTGCCAAAATTGTAAATGTGTTGATAAAGAAGTGAGATACAGGGAGGAGATAAAGCGTCAGTAAGTAAATTGATTAAAAATACAAGGTTTGTACGAAATATCCCTTCATTATTATTCTTCCCGTGATATATTTTGTATTATATTTCTTATTGGTCAGAAATGTTATCATGATTACGTGTTGACGAAACGCACTGGGATACGAAGAAATGAAAAATGATCATGACATTTTTGCTTTTTCAAAATATGACCAGGATCATCGTTTTGTATGACCAACCTTTGATTATAAATATAAGGTAACTTGTAACCCTAGATTAAATTGGAGTAATTGGAGTCGAAAGACCCTGCCTATTTCGAATTTTCTATTTTCTTGTTCGCACAACAAACAAAGAAATGGGTTTCCCCTTCTGCGGTCTGCAGCTTCTCTATTGCATGAAATACTTAAATGAATGAATAGCTGCTTTTTGTTTGCACAATGTGTATAGTTGTAAGTCATTCAATCGTACTTGTGTCCATAGTACAACAATGCCATACAAAAAATTCTTGGTAAACATGAATACAATAAACAGGAATGGAGCAGAAAATATTATTTCAGTATTTTCAC
The DNA here is from genome assembly GCF_000002235.5 of Strongylocentrotus purpuratus. Taxonomy (NCBI): domain Eukaryota; kingdom Metazoa; phylum Echinodermata; class Echinoidea; order Camarodonta; family Strongylocentrotidae; genus Strongylocentrotus; species Strongylocentrotus purpuratus. The sequence goes on along the minus strand of NW_022145613.1, from coordinate 6,134,239 downwards.
TACAAAAATATTTTGACTCCGACAACTTGTCTTTTAAATTTCTCTAAAAAACAGCATATACGTCATCATTGACACAGTCATTATAAAATGCCATTTACAGTTCAATTATTTTTAAGAAAAATGTATTAAAAGCAAGATCCAACAGAAACATTACTTTAGAAAAAAATCGTGATTTTGATATATCAATTGGTATCGGGTACAACTCTATTGGATAACAAAATGTGTGTGTACACATTAGGGCACCATTAGAATAATCATATGCGAGGAGTGATGTATTGAAAGACAGACGATTGATGGATATATTGTCACCGTTGTAATCATGCTGGTTTCTGATGAAAAGGTCATAATTGCACTTTAGGGAAGAGGTATCAACGGAGTTCATACTAGAGAAGCATCCCCGTGCCATGGGCTTTTATATTAGTGTTTCATCGGAAATGATATTGTCGTAGCCAGACTTGATTTCGTACCTATGTCACGTTCGTTTCCAGTATACGGGCAGAAATACAAGTCAAATTGAGAAAGAGATAGAATCAGGCAGAGGCATGAAGAGTTGGGGAGGGGTGGGGGGGGGGGCTAGATAGAGAGTGTGGACCAAGGGTAGACATAGATGGATACTCGGGGGAGAGAAAGAAAAATAGAAGGGGTTGGAGAGGGAGGAAAGGAATGAAGGATATCGAAAGACAAACGGATGGAGAGTGTGAAACAAATAAATGGATAGACACCCCTTCATAATTCATTTGAAAATATGGCAAGAGCAGAAATATATCGAGACAAAAGTAACGTAGATAGTGATAGGCAGGGGGCAGAAAACACCGATAAAGCGAAGGAGGGGGGGGGGGCAGAGGGAGCAGAGGGGGAACAGGGGAAGTCGAGAAAGAGGGGAGAGGGAGGAGGAGGAGAAGAAAGTGGTAAGAGGGAGAGAGCCTCAGAGAGAGGAGAGAGGAGACAGACAGGCGGCGACAAGGGGGAAAGAGGACTGACGAGAAAGGGGGAGACAGAAGTGGAAGGAGAAAGGCTAGAATCGAGAGGGGAGAGGAGTCAAAGAGGGAAGATGCACAAGGAGAGACAGAAGGGCAGAGACTAAATATAGGGCAAGATAATAACCACAGGGAACAGGATGATCCTTGGTCGACCAAGGGAAGAAAGGACTGCATAATTGATTTTCATCTATTTCGCTTGTCAGATAAGAGCATTGAAAAAATGCACGCTGCTGAACGTCTGCGTGTCACATGATTGAAAATGAAATAATAATGAAAAGATTTTTAAAAAATTATATGAGGGGGGAAAAATAATTAAATACTTGTCGAACCCCTCACCTTTGTGTTCCTATACTCATCTGCATTTTGACAATAGCAATACACTTTTAGCGTACGAGGCAACTGGGTGAGGGCTGCCAGCGCTGCCCATCTCCCCGGTATATTAAATTATCAAAATTTTCTCAACTGACACCTCATATTCATGCACTCGCCACCTCATTTTCGAGCAGTAAGCAGACCTTCGTAGTATGTGTCTACTTTGTATGATGTTTCGATTACAAATAGCATGCCTTTTCCCCTTTACAGTTAGCAATGAATATGTATAACAATTCTTTCGCTCGCTTCGTTCACTCGCATAATTCAGAAAGTGGAAAGCCCTCTATTGTACTATGTCGATGCAAGATCTGTGCCATGGAAACAGGTTTAAATGTGCTAATTAATAATATCTCAGACAGCTGTATCTGTTTTTAGTTTAATTCCAAATTCAACGGTTTTTTAAATTCCTAATTTAATTGTTCATTCTCTCTCTCTCTCTCTCTCTCTCTCTCCTCTCTCTCTCTCTCTCTCTCCTCTCTCTCCCTCTCCCTTTTTTGTTGTTGGGGTTGGGGGAGAGCTTGAAACACGATCCCAATTTATTAGAGTGATTTTAGAAATTACAAATCCATCGGAACCGTTGCCTTTTTCTTAATAGCACAGAGATAATGGATATGGTTTGTCCACTTTTCCAAAGAAGAGAATGGAAAGTGACCTTCATATAGCTGTGTTTGCAAAGCATTTATCTATTATGTCCTTTTTATTAATCTAATGTTGGATGATAATATCAGATACCATCGCTCCTTGGGCAGAAAGCACACCAGATGCAGAAAATCAGCGATGCATTGTTTGCTTTTCCCATTAGGTGTCTCTCTATAAATAACACCCACCTGGTTCCACTAAAATATTCTTTTAAAGGGGAAGTCGACCCCGACATTTAGTCAGTATTACGAGAAGAAGAAGACAAAAAAACATATTGGACAAAAGTTGAGAAAAACGCGATTAAAAGAAGGAAGTTGTGAATGTTTAAAACTGCAATCAATCAAATGCAAATAGACAACTTTGTGACATAATTGATCTCCTTCGCCTGTTTTCTCTGTAGGCCTACTAACAGAAAATTAATAAATTTCTCTACAGAAAATTCCAATCGTTCGTGCATCCTAGATAATTATGATCACTAAACATATATGTGTTTACACAATCTCTGTATGAAACCAATCTATTCCTTCTAAGAAAATGGAAGGCTGTGAAACTTCCCGTACAAGATAATGGGGGATGAATCATGCACATAGCTGCAAATTTGTGTTTAATTGACTAAAAAATATCCAACAAAAATCATAACTTTCTTTTTCCTATTTGGATTTTGCTCAAACTTTCACTAATCCGTTTCTCTCTTTTTTCTATTTCTATCAAAATCATAGTATAAACCAACCATATATCGGGTTGGACTAAAATAGCATGTCATGCACACACACATTTTGTTTTCATAGAACAGCTATAAAAATCAGATGAAAATCTTAAAAGCAACATTTGCAGAAACTTTCCATTCAGTATCTTCAGCGATTCAGTACATGCATGGTACAGGCCTCTTCAAGCAATTATACGCCAATATCATACAGCACAGTAGTGGCAGATTCATACACGAGTACATGTAATCGGATTAGTATCATTCTATCTCCCTTCGCCTGAATTGAAATTGAATAAAAAAAATGTCAAAGTGGGTTCAAGCTAAATATAAATACATACATGACACTGCTTATTACTTACCGCATAGCTAGCGGAACAGAGCCCCGACTTCGAACGGCGATTTACCCGCTGTACGTTCGGTGAGTGTACGATGTGTTAGTTTTCAGACTGTACACAATCCAGTACAGTACAAGTATAAATTGCGATCCTGACTTTCTCAAGAAAATGTAACCATAGAAAAGTGTTCTGTCTGTGAAACTGTTGTCACGAAATAAACTCTATACATCAGATATGCAGAGGCAATAGTGACTGTGTGGTTGTTATACTTGTATAATAATTTCTGATCTTAGAGTATACGACAGGCAGACGATGGTCGAAAAATGTTGCACTTTAGCAACAGCGGGCTATTGCTTCCCAATCGCTCGCTGTTTCGGAAGAGCGTATACGAGAGAGCGATGTACGGAAGAGATGGAGAGAGAGGGGGAGAGAGGGGCGAGTTGTTCGGAGACGTGTTAGAATGTATGTCGTTAGGTTAAACGTTGCTAGGGGATTTGCGCGTGCCTCGTTCATTTCTCGCTGCTTACTGTCAACTTTCAGGAAGGACAGAGTAATTATATGTATAGATGTGGTTATCGTTATGTTTTCTCGTATCAAAAGAAGGCCTATGTGACATCTGCATCTTGTTTCGTCCTTGATTTCATCTTGCCCATCATAATTTCATATCCATTTATTATGACGAACTTCAATCATGGAATATGCATGTAGTGAATGATTACGTATGGGCATAGTTGATGGCGAAGGAAATTTATGTCGGTACAAAAAAAGGAAGAATTTTAGAGCGGTGACGGCAAATTTCAAAATCTGATGACCCTTTCTAAAGCTTTCTGTGTTATTTGCTTTTCGGAACATTTTTCCTTCATGGACCCTAAATAATTTAACATTGTTTAGCGACGCCCTAGAAATGTATACATAGTGAGAAGGGTGATGATGATGATGATGACGATGATAATGATGGTGATGACGATGATGATGATGGTGATGATAATGATGGTGATGACGATGATGATGATGGTGATGACGATGATGATGATGATGGTGATGACGATGATGATGATGGTGATGATGACGGTGGTGGTGATGATGATGATGATGACGATATTGTTGACGATGATAATGATGGTGATGATGATGATGAGAATTATGATAATGATTATAATGATGATGGTGATGACGATGATATTGATGGTGATGATGATGATGATGGTGGTGATGATGCTGGTGATGATGATAATGATGATGATGATAACGATGAGGATGGTGATGATGATAATGACGATAATAATGATGGTAATAATGATGATGATGATGATAATGACGATAATAATGATGGTAATAATGATGATGATGATGATGATGATGACGATGACGATGACGATGACGTTGGTGATGATGATGAGGATTATGAGGATGATGATAATGATCGCGGGGACTGGCGTACCCTTTCCTCCGCTGGAAAATCTGGAAATGCCACTGGTTATCTACTATACTATCAACAACCGTTTATTTCTGGCACGACCTGCATATTACTTACATATTCCGTACTTGGTTATCCTCGGTCGGTCGGTCGGTCGGTCGGTCGTTCGGCGAGCACGCGTTTCGTTTCCTTCCTGCCAGGTCGAATGTCAACAAGAGGTCGTTGCACTTAAAGTGTGTCCATATGGGGTGTCTAAAAATGCAACTAGAACTTGATCTGCAACATCTCAAGAGCACTCATGTATTCTCGATGAGACTGCGTAGATAAAGTTGGAGTAATATCTCCTATTATTTTCCTGAATTTCAAAGGATCGAAACTGAAATAATAAAGTTATAATCCTTTTTGTAAAACGTAACCTTTTTCATACGTTTCAAGGATATAACGCGTTAAAAAGCTCCAATGCACAATATGCATGATTTGTGATTCGTGTACGCCTGGGGCCTGAACATTTCCTGACAAGCTCTTATAATATCAACTGCCATTCTTGTTACAAAGGGAGTATTTAGAATAAATGTTAATGTAATTTTACACAAGTATTAATATAAATTAAGATAAAAGCAAGATTTGTTGTTCTCCGTTACTTCTCACCCCCCCCCCCTTCCCCTCTCTCTCTCTCTCTCTCTCTCTCTCTCTATCTCTTTCTCACATTTCAACCCAAGAAAAATCCATCTTCTAAAGTATGTGCCCTTGTTTTGAAGGAAAAAGCCTATCGGAAGACCTATTCCTATGAACATTTTGGATTTTACAGTGTCTGAAATTTCTGTGCATATTTTATTACAGGTATATGGGCTATTTTAAGTTAATTTTTTTATTCGGTCAGTAGCGGGAATCGGGTGGAGATGACAAGTCTCTTGCTCCAAGGTAATTTCTTTGTTTTGTTGACTGTCAAAAGAGGAAATGTCATTAAATCACCTTGATATAAGGGTAAGAAAATCGACAATACCTCAAAAAATGTTATACTAGTTAAATACGTTTTCCATTCTTCAAAAAAATACGATTTCGTCGACTTCAATGAATTAAGTGCTATAGCCAGTGAAGTTACGGTAATGAGGTGGACGATTCATGCTTCAAGACGATTGGAATTGGAATGGACAGTGATCTTTCAGGCGCCAAATTCTGATCAAAAATTAATTCACCATAGACATTTCTCGACCCCGAGATGTGTTGGGCAACAGAAGCCCCAAGGCTTACAAATTGAATAGTGACAAAGGGATTACAGACATAGTGATTTTAAAAGTGATATTTCTGCCGGTAATCGCAATGTAGCTTTATAATTGGCATGTTTATCACAATTTGGTTAACTATAAAACTGCTGATGGAGACTATCTAATTATTTCTGCGACTGGAATTGGTTTATAATCCCCGTCAGCATACTCGTGCTCGGTTTCGATTTCACGGTTTCATGTGCCGCATGCATTTACACCCAGCAAACCAAAAGGTAAAAACAGGGGAAATACTCAAATAATCGTTCTTTATTCAACATTTTTTTCTGTCAACCCGACATACATTTCTGAGTTAACGAAGTATAGAAAATCAAGATGGACAAGGGTAAAGAACTGTTCTGTGGTTCGCGGACAACGAAAACGTTTCCATGGAAATGCAAGATTAGAGCCTCTTTCTGTCACTACCGTCACTTCGTGAAAACAAGGACGAATTAAAGGTAAAGACCAGTATTGGAAATGCCCCAATTTCAAAAAATAAAATGGAAGCTCTCATTACCAATCATGTGAAAGAATATGTTTTGACTAATACATGATGATACAAAATTTGCCGGGAAACCGCCTACTAATTCATATATTTGGTAAATTTGTTTCTCTCATGGTCTGTGAGAGATATAGGGTAGTCCCATATACATATTTCTGTGTATAGTGCTTGTAACTTTACGAAGAATGGGCCAAATTTCTTATCATTTTGATGATTCCAGAACCTTGCAGATGCTAGATGCTAGATGATCAACCTTTTCTAATCGATTCCACAACGTTTCTTTCACAATGCAATCGCATGACCATAACTGGTCTTTACCTTTAACAGACAAGTATGGTAATAATATAATACATGTAGTTTCAAACTAGCTAGACGTCATGAATACGTCAAGCAAAATTTTTTTTTTTTTTTTTAATCTTTTTTTTTTTTCTTCAAAATTTCCAGCTCAAATTGCAGATTTTTTTTTTCAGGTTTGCAGAATTGCTTTGTAGAGAATTCATCAAAGACAAATACCTGATTCAAAAATGGATGAAGGAATCTCTCTCATACTTTCTCTCTCTCTCTGTCTCTCTCTCTCTGTCTCTCTCTCTCTAACTCTCTCTCTCTCTCTCTCTCTCTCTCTCTCCCTTTCTTTCCTTCTTTCTATGCAGCCGCATCCTCCAGAGGCCAATCATTTAAACGCTGATGCGGAGTAACTCTCAATTCTTGATTAACCCTCGAAGAAGTAGGACTAATTTCAGCTCGTTTTTAAGATGAACCACACAGTCCCCAGTGGGGTATAGGCCTATCATAATAAGTATCAGAAATGGAAGCAATGGCAGTGTAAAACATGACATTATCCTGCCATGTGAATGTATAATTTTTTTCTTTTTCTTCACCTTCTTCTTCTCTTCTCTTCTCTTCTCTTCTTCTTTTTCTTCGTTTACTTCTTTTTTTAAATCTATAGTTTCATGATCGGGCGGGCGATGATTAGTGTTTGCTGGCCTCATGGTCGTGATCGAACGATGTGAACTCTTGAACGAGAAAACGAAGGCCTCTTAGATCTCGGCAAGACATTTTATCAAAAATATATGTTCTCTACCCCGTATTTTAGTTTCCATTATTTGTTTGCAGAGGGGCTTTTCCACATGGGTTAATAGGTCTGAAGCTTTTTTGTGTTCACTCCTTTTTTCTTTTTTTTTTCCTTGCTTGTCAAAGAAATGCTATAACCTCTGTAGAACTTTGCATTCTTGTACTAAACAAGAGCGCAATAGGACACTTAAGAAACAATTATCAGCTCCGCTGTTGCTTTGCGGTGGACTATATAGGATATAGGTCTCGTCTTGAGTAGTTCATCGTCAGTGCCTGCGGGCCTCGAGCGGGGCCTCACTTTAGGCGTCACGACTTGTCTTCGTCAATGTGAAGCTCAATATTCGTGCGAATCTTGATCGAGGCCCACGTTGTCTGTTCTGCGGTTGCATTCATCAGGCGCGTACGCAGGGGGGGGGGGGGGGGGGGGGGGGGGGGGGGGGGGGGGGGGGGGGGGGGGGGGGGGGGGGGGGGGGGGTTTGGGGGGTTAAACACCCCCCCCCCTTTGGAAATTTTGGGTGTGTAAAAAAAAAAAAAAACCCCTAAAAAAAACCCCCCCCCCCCCCCCCCTTTTGGATTTTTTTTTTTTTTTTTTTTTTTTTTTTTTTTTTTAATTAAAAAAAAAAAAAAAAAAAAAAAATTATTCCCATGGCCGACCTAAAAAAGGTGACCTTACCCCCCCCAACGGAGCAAAATGTCAATTTCCAAATTTCGAGACCAAAAAAAAAAAAAAAAAGTGTCCCCCCCCCCCCCCCCCCCCCCCCCCCCCCCCCCCCCCCCCCGAATATCTCGTCATGTCGTCAAGTAGAATGGCACTTTAACGCTTCCGTAGATTTGAGAATGTCAGTATGAATATTTCACCGCATGTCTTCAGTTTATCACTTGCATAAGACCCCGTATTTCAAAAGAAATTCGAACTGAAGGGCTCTGTTATTTCAAACAAGGTACTTATTTTATAAAAGTAAGAAAAAAGCAGGGTATCTGGTTTTTAAAGAACTTGAAGGAAGCAAAAACAACGATTTGAAAAAAATAGAGATAATTACGATTCATTGGATTCATTAGCGTTTATACAGGGAATTTCCCATGAGATTCAGATTTATTTTACTTCTACCCCTCCCTTCCTCCTCCTTTCTCCTCCTCAACTGGGAGAGCTTGAAAAGGTACTCCGGAAATTCAATTCAATTCAAATCATGTTGGGAAAGTTGCTGTCAGGAAAATATCGGTCGACACTCCTTTTAATAGCCATGGATCCTCCCTAATAATATAGCCTCTATATTCGACCAACTGATTGGGCAAAGCAATACCCAAGTTGGGAAAATGTTCGGTCATATACTGACCCTAATGGCGGTCATTTTTATCTTTTTTTTAAATGTGCTATAGGCGACAGCACCTCAACATGATAAAACAGCTGATGGAAAATTTGTATTAATGTCAAGGGATGGGTGAAAGACGACATGTCGGGAAGGACAAACCGTGACAGCAGATGGCCATTTTCACTTTCAATGGGATCAATACTCAGGCTCAGCTGTACGGATGTGCATGCAACATAAATCAAAGAGATTGCATGCATTACATGCAGTTAAATATTTAATAATTCATAGCTTCCAATTAATCTTGTACCACATTCAATTGGTATATTGGTATATAGTGATACGATATATCGAATTCACCAAGACAAAATATACAGTGTAGCCTACAGTCCTGGGGTGGTATTCTGAACATTGTTGTAAGTTTTGTGTTATCTTTTGTTGTATCTTCCAGAGATAACACAGCGCTAATATTGTTGTAAGTTGGTATTCTGAACATTGTTTTATCCCTGTGTTATCTCTTGAAGGACCGCCTCTATCTTATCTTTGACCATTGATGACACGCCCATTTTTATGGACCCTACCAATCAAAATCTATTTTATATAAGCATGATAAGTAGATCAACCAATAGGAATACTTTATGCCATATCTGAAGATGCGCCTAGCGCATACTAATCTTGGGCGTAATTAGTTATTTGAGCACTTATTACGCGCGTCATCATTATACGCTGTTGAATGTGGATCATGAAGACAAATCACGCTTTCACTATATTGGTTAAGATGAGAGCATTAAAATAGTCCTATCCTAGCATGTAATATCTTAGAAAGTTCTCATCTGTGATGTTTCCGGTCAACACACAATCTTCTTCTAACTCGTCTATTGGCACGAAGTTGGTTCTGGGCAAAAAATATTGCCGCCATTATATCACCACGAAAGATACAACAACCCCCTACCTGTTGTAAATATTGTTGTAAATACCATGCATGTGTCTGAAAACATGTCTTCCTAGTTTGTTGCAATATTCCACTTTGTTTGTAATAAATGTAAGCTTCGTAAGACACATCAATAGAGGGGAGAGTGAAGCGGACAAGAAGCGGGTTGATGAGATCAACTATCTGATGGAGTTGGCAGCCAGCGAGAACAGATGGGGCCTCATCATCAACAATGATATCAGCGAGCAGCATCTCGGGCGTGATGGCGTTCACCTCAACAGAGCCGGTCAACGAATCTTGGCAGGCAACCTGAAACACCTCATCAACAGTGCTGACCAATCGACAACACGAGGCCATGGCTGGACTCAACGGTCGTCCGATCAAGTTACAGGCAGTGAACCTGGAGCAAGGCGGCATCAAGCCATCTACCGAGAAAACCAGAGTCTTCATTCTGATGAGGAAAAAAGCAGCCCCGTAAAGTCCTACGCCGAAGCTGTTTCTGGGAGATCTTTGGATTTCAGTGCAGTCAAACAGAGGTCACGACTGAAACCAGCCTTCAGACCATCCAAGGTGGACATGAAAGACTGGGCGAATTATCTTCAATTTGTAAGAAGGGTATTGAATTAAGTGAAAGTTTGACAAAATCTAGTGATGATCCGAAAATTATAGTTGACGGTCGAAAATATAAGTTCCCTTGTGGGAACTGTGATAAGCCAGTCAAATGTAATCAACACGGCCTTCTGTGTTCTTATTGTAAAAAATGGTTTCACACTAATTGTCAAGCTATCAGTTTTTCAGAGTACCGCAGGTTATATTATGAATGCCCTGATGAGAAGTGGAATTGTTTAACATGTTGTCTGCCATCTTTTTGTGAATCAATATTTACTGACGATTGTTTAGAGAAAGAAAGCCAAAACGAGGATAGACTAAAAGAAAACTATTTTAAGGTAACGCGCGTTACACCTGAAAAGCAAGCGATAGCAAGAATAATTCAGCCAAACCTCAAAGATGAAAACACTTCTCTTTTTCAAGAATTTGAAGAAAAGTTTAAAATTAAAGGTCTTCATTTTTTACACCTCAATGTGAGGTCTATTCTAAACAAGATATCGGAACTTAGAATTCTTTTTAAAAGAAAAAGGCTGTCTATTATTGCTTTCACTGAAACATGGTTAAACAATTCCATAAATGATGAAGAAATTGAAATAGACGGATATAAAATCATACGCCATGATCGATCCTCTGGCTCTGGAGGTGGTGTATGTTTCTATATCAAAAATGATATTGCATTTAATATTATGGATGCTATAAGTACTGGAGATACGGAATCCCTGTGGATAAATTTGCTTATACCAAGATCAAAACCAATTGTTGTTGGCGTTCTGTATCGACCTCCGAAAAACAATTTGTTTATCGAGAAATTGTCCAATATTCTTGATACATTAAAAAAGGATGACGAAATAATTCTTTTAGGAGACATGAATATTTGTCTTCTTCGCAAATCGCCACTGGCTAAAAAATATATTGACTTGTTGAGTCTTCATGGGTTTAGTCAACTCATTAAAGAGGCAACACGCGTTACACCTACATGTTCTTCTCTATTGGATCATATTGGTTGTACCAAAGAAAATAAAATAAGTCAAAGTGGTGTCATTGATCTAGGTATTAGCGACCATTATTTTACTTTCTGTACACGGAAAAATGTTAGACTGGCTATAGGTCATCACAGGACTAATGATATCAGATCCATGAAAAAATATACAGAAGAGTCTTTCAATCTTCAACTTTCTGTTGTTGATTGGTCACGAATAACTGACTGTACAGATGTAAATGAGGCATGGTCAATATTTCAACATGTTTTTATCTCAAATTTGAATATGATAGCGCCACTGAAGCGGATAAGAATAAAACAAAGATCAGAAACTTGGGTGACTAAAGATATTCTTTCCCTAATTCAAGAGAGAAATATAGTATACAAAAAATGGAGGAAAAGAGCAAAAGATGAGAAGCTCTATAAAAGATACAGAGTATTAAGAAATATGGTCCAAAGAGAGGTGAAAAGGGCTAAACTTGTTTACTTACAAAACAAGATAGAAGAAAATAAACAAGATTCGAAAAAACTTTGGCAGAATCTAAAAAGCTTAGGATTGAAAAATAAGAAGCGAAAAGAACAAGAATCTGTCATTAAAATTGATGGGGAATTATGTCATGATAAGATGGCCATCGCTGATGAATTCAATGCTCATTTCACAAATGTGGCTGCCAAATTAGTAGACAAACTCCCCCCTTCCAAAGACTTTTTCAGCGCAGACAATGATTGTATTCGTGACTTTTACGAAAGAAAAGGTGTACGTGAAAACAGCTTCGAGTTATTACCAATCAGTGAACAATTTGTTTTCAAAGAGTTACGTAAGTTGAATGTATCAAAAAGTACTGGGTTAGACTTGATTCCAGCTAAATTTCTAAAAGATGGTGCGAAGGTTTTATTTAAGCCTCTAAGTTACTTAATGAACCTATCTATCTTGACGAGTACTTTTCCAGAGGATATGAAAATAGCAAAAGTGACTCCACTTTATAAAAAGAAAGATAAAACTGATGTTAGCAACTATAGACCTATTAGTGTTTTAAGCGTAGCATCAAAGATTCTAGAAAAATCGGTCTGTGTTCAAATTGAAAGATACTTCAAAGAAAATGATATAATTTATGAATTTCAATCTGGTTTTCGACATGATTATTCGACTGAAACATGCCTAATTCATTTGACTGATTATTTGAGGAGAGAAACTTCCCAAGGGCGCTTTGTTGGTATGGTGCTCCTTGATCTGCAAAAAGCTTTTGATACAGTTAATCATTGCGTCTTATTGAAGAAGTTACAACTAATGGGTTTTGATAAGGCAAGTTTAGATTGGTTTAGATCCTACTTATCTAATCGGCACCAAGTAGTGGCCATTCATGATATTCGTTCCAAACTAATGCCTATAACTTGCGGTGTTCCTCAGGGAAGCATTTTAGGCCCAATTCTATTTTCAAGTTATATAAATGATATGTGTATTTGTATAAAAGACTTTAAACTATTATTGTACGCAGATGACAGCGTACTACTCTATTCAAATCCTGATCCTAAATATATTGAGGAAAAGCTCAGTGAACAGCTGTCTACGTGTGTCGATTGGATGACTGATAATAAGCTTTCTTTACACTTGGGAAAAACAGAAAGCATTTTATTTTGTTCTAAAAGTAGTTCTAAAAAGTCATTTGAATTCAAAGTGACACACAATAATCAAGCAATCAAGAGAAAAGAGTCTGTGAAGTATTTAGGCATTGAGTTGGCTAGCGCAATTTCATTTTCATCTTTAGTAGAATCAGTTGTAAAAAAAGCAAATTCTCGTCTGAAATTTTTGTACAGATATCAAAGTTGTATGGATTTAAAAGCAAGACGTACACTCTGTTTTGCTCTTATTCAATGTTTATTTGACTATGCTAACCCTGCATGGTATAGTAACATAAACAAGTCAGATCAAAAGAAGTTGAAGATTATACAGAACAAAATGGTGAGATTTATCAACTGTTCTGGTCCAAGAACTCATGTTGGCTACAGCGAACTTTCTAAAGCTGGTTTTCTTGAAGTCGACCAAAGATCAAAACAACTCGTATTGCATCATGTGCATAAAATATACCATACTAGGTCGAATCATTATATTCGATCCAACTTCGATCTTGTTACTGACTTACATGATTATAATACAAGAAATAGACGATTCAACTTTAACTTACCTGAAAGAGTAGGTAGTATTGGAAATTCGTTTTATTACAATGCCATAAAACATTGGAATTCCCTTCCCAATGGTGTAAAAGAAATAGGAAACTATGATCATTTTAAGAGGAAATTAAAGGAATACCTAATACTTGACAGTCAGAGAAGAGAAGTGAATGACATGTTATATGATTGAAATTTTTATTCTTCTGTCGGTTCATACTTTTTCATGTTGTATATACTTATGTTTTCGTACGTTATAGAATTTCTACAAATTCATCATTATTTTCCTCTTCTTCCTTCTCCTCTTTTTCTTCTTCTCCTTCTTCTTTTTCTTCTTGTACTTAATATCATTTCTATCATCAGTTTAATGTTGTTATTATTATTATCTTTAATAAGTAGTTCTTTTAATTTTCTTATCTGTCTGTAAATATTACTATTTTAACTT